>NC_041221.1:23273015-23280313 GCF_002837175.3 Physeter macrocephalus
GCCTGCCAATGCAGGGAACACGGGTTCGAGCCCTGGTCTGGGAGGATCCCACATGCCGCGGAGCAACTAAGGCCGTGAGCCACAACTACTGAGCCTGCACGCTGAGTCTGGAGCCTGTGCTCCGCAACAAGAGAGGCCGCGATAGTGAGAGGCCCGCGCACCGCGATGAAGAGTGGCCCCCGCTCGCCGCAACTGGAGAAAGCCCTCGCGCAGAAACGAAGACCCAACGCAGCCGTAAATAAATAAATTAATTAATTTAAAAAAAATGGTGGAGCAAGAAAAGTTTCTCACGTCTTTTCATCCCGTTCATACCTGAACTTGAAACCAACTCTTTTTTTATCGGCTGCTGTAGTGCTCAGGAAATTCAAGTTGTTATACTTTCCGCAGAGCTGTCCTTTACCGTGTAAATAACATTCCATTAGTAGACAGTCATTTGTAATAAGCTTGGGCTCAGAGAAGCAGCTGAAGCCCAGGAATAACAAGTAAAGAAATGAGAATAGGGAAGAGAGCTCACAGGGAAGGTGAGACCCTGTGGCTGAACGTCACGGGCAGATACAGCAGCTCGAGGAGGGATGAACGATCCCCCTCTTCTTAGTGGGGGAGAGAGAGACTCAGAAATAGCACCTGACTTGTCATCCAGCCAGACGTCGGCAAGGAGATCATCAATTTCATGAATCCAAAATCCATAAATTACTTATACTTACAGCCACTACCATTTTTTCCAATTTAAAATATCCTTACATTTGTTTCTTAATTCTGTTTTTGAATGTTTAATTTAATTTTTATTTTATATTAGAGTACAGTTGATTTACACTGTTGTGTGCTACTATCTTAGTAGAAGACAAAACATCAAAAACAAACATCCTTCATGGCCAAAGATTTCTAAACTGCCACTAGAATATGATCAACATATTACTTTACCTAAATAGCTATTATTTTTTTAAAAAAAATCTTACAAATTGAACTGATAGGATACATTTTCTAAGCAATCCAAAGAAACCAAGCCCCTCCTTCATCCTGCTATGTTCCTCATTTGGCATTCCTGCCTTAGAAGAGACAGAAACTGGAATAAATAGAAAAAAAAAAACCATGCAGGAAAAAAAATAAATGCCGTGCTTCTATCGTAAAAGAATAGATTGCTCCAATGGACCATAATAACACCTTCCTGGAATTACATGGCCAGTAGATTAACTATGGTGGGGAAGAAAAAGAAAACTAAACTAAAATACCTAAAAACTTACATTAGGCTTCTTAGAAACACTCATGATATTCCTCTGGATTTGAAAACTGATGTTATATTTTTTCATAAACCATAATTCTGTAAATTTAGACACAAATAAAGCCAAAATACATGAACATTTTGGAAAGACATTCAGTTTTTACATTTATAATCATATGTATCTCACACACACACACACACACACACACACACACACACACACACACACACACTCTCTCTCTCTCTCCAGTGACTACGTAGGAGATAGGCTACTCTTTCCTTAATATAATTTTTCTTTCATTAAACTGTTTTTAAATGTAATAATTGAAGTCAGTTTGCAATAAGAAAATGAATGACTTGAAATGTTTTCTGAGTTCTTCGTGTTGCAAAGTCTTAGAGACTAAACTGCAAGATCAGCTCAGGTCACCCATCCCTGTGGTTTCCCAGCAAAGGAGACAAACCTTGATATGGGAGTGGAGATCCCAGTGTTAAATGTCGACCCACCGGGAACAGGACTGATATATTTCAGCAAAGAATAAATCTACCATATTTGAACTGTTTTCCTAGAACATGTGAATGTTCACAGATTTACCTGTCACATTTTCATAAATAATTTAAAATCTTAGCATCTGAAATATCAATAAATACGTCATCCTAAACTGGATACTAAGATTTTCCTTGGTTGAAAGTTACTTCAGGGTGACCTGGAAAGAAGTGCCTCTATAATCAGTGATAGAGTCTATTAAAGTTACTGCAAACTTTGCCAGTGCAAAGGGGAAGAAATCTAATTGCAAATCCCAATAACAGAAATCTCCTTGGGTTGGATGTAATATCTGGCAAAGCATCTAATAATCCTCTTCTTCTCTCCAAATTTCCCAAGGCTATCTGGAGTGTGTGGTCTTTGCATCTCACAAAAACAAACTTTACAGCAACACAGAAACATCCTAAGCCTCATGAGCTAAGGTTACAAAATTGCTGCAAAGACCAACTGGAAGACCAGTGAGGAAGGGCACCAAGCCAGACCTTCTCAGGCTGAACCTCTCCACCCAAACACCTGCACTGTCTTTGCAGCCACTCTGCAGTGCCAGCACCAGGGGCAGGCAAATAAAGTGAAAGCCCAGCAGCCTTTGGTGCCCAATCATCCTGACAGATGACACAGGGCGAGCAACAACAGGCCTTTGCACAAGTGGAATTTTATTTGAGAGTCTAAAGTGTTAAGGGAAATAGGACCCGTTAAGGCAGAAGAAAAACAAAACCATCATTTGTCTTTTATTCCCTCAGAATTGGCACCAAATGTGCTCTGACAATGGCCCCATAAAGTTTCTCAATCCTCAGTGTCTCAGGTTTGTCCGCATTTTATAACTTAGCGTGGGCCCAGTATGACGACCTTATCCCATTTCCCAAACCAAATATAGTGCCCAGAGTTAAGCAGACTGAAGTTTCTGTACTAGCTCAGAAATGAGAACTGGAAAACTCCTGGGGCAGTATATCCCTTATGAGAATATTTATTCCAATCAGCCTTCAGGATACTCTGAATTTCCAGTATCTCCTCCAGACATTCTCATTAACCAGAAAGACTTATGTGATTCACAGCATCTAGTGCCTGGATGTGTCATGTCTATGGAGCATTTAATGTTTGCAGTATACCTAGTGTCTGCTGAGGGTCTTGTGTTTGCAGAATATCTAGTGTGTGAGAGCACCTAGTCCCTGCAGAGCATCTAGTGTTTGCAGAACATCTTGTGTTTGCAGAGCATTCAGAGTTTGTAGAACACCTTGTGTTTGCAGAGCACCTAGTGTGTGCTGACTCTGGACTCCCAGCTCTAGACTGTGGGCTGGGGGTGAGGAGGACTACTCACCACACTACAGCCCGCACAGTCAGGACCGTTCTCGCAGGTTCTGCGGCGAGCTTGAATGCCACCTCCACACTGCGCTGTGCACCGTCCCCAGGGACCCCAGCCTGTCCAGAACATGTGTGGGGGGCACAGCAGATGCTCATTGCAGTATCTGTAATGAGGAAACCAAGAGGAAAAAGCAAGGGTTTAGTGGAACGTGAGGCCACAGGCTTTCCACTCTCTGGCCCTGCACGGGATGTTGAACCCATGGGCATGCTCCGCGTGAGGGGCGTTTCGTGTTCCGGTGGTCACCCAGGGAAGGAGGCGGATGTGGCGCTGGCCATGCTGTGTGTGCACAGACAATGGGATGTGCGGGAGACAATGAAAAAATGTTAGACTCACAATGCAGGATGGATCTTCCTGTGCAGCCAATTAGAGGAGAAACAAACAAAAAACCCTTCAAATAGACACTCAAAAAATGAGAACACATAGAAAATACCTAAGTAGGGCGTTTATCTTCTAAACATAAACACTGAAAGATAAAGTAGGTTATGAATATAAAGGCAGCAAATTGTATTTGGAATTCATTTCTCATCCTCGAATCAAACAAGGCCCGTAATCCTACTAATATAAGTCAAAGAAAAGTTAGTCTAACTTTAGCATGAAGCTTCAAGTCACATCCTGCCAAGTTATTGTATTTTTAAATGTATTTGTAGACTCTCAGAATGATGTCCAGCTACCTTAATTTAGATGATCACCAAAAAGAGTTGAATTACTATTGACAATTAGTCCTATTTTTTAGTGATTGACTATACTTCTACACGTACATTCATATTGCCAGTTTTTAGCCAAATATACATGGCCTTCCTTAGCCTTAGAAGGATCAAATTTCTCCTCGTCTTTAATACTACAAGTGAAATAAAGCGAAGTGAGGGAAACAAACAAAAAATAAGAAGGAAACAACCTGGTAATGCGCAGGTTTACAGCTCATAGGGAAGAAGGTGTTATTCTGAATGTAGCCAAACTTAGTGAGATACATTTGGCAATTGTGTCTCACTAAGTGCTCAAAAACACAAAGAGTACTTCCCTATCACAGGGGTGTCCAACATGAGATGCATACAGGGAAACAGACCCAAGTCCAGGATGTGCAGGATAGAACACACTATCTTTATTTTCTTATTGAAGTAGAGTTAATTTACAATGTGGTGTTAATTTCAGATGTATAGCAAAGTGATTCAGTTTATATATATATATAAAATATACATTATATATATATTTTCATATTCTTTTCCATTATTATTATAAGATATTGAATATAGTTCCCTGTGCTATACAGTAGGTCCTTTTTTTTTAACCTATTTTATATACAGTAGTGTGTATATGTTAATCCCAAACTCCTAATTTATCCCTCCTCCCTTTCCCCTTTGGTAACTTAAGTTCATTTTCTATGTCTGTGAGTCTGTTTCTGTTTTGTAAATAAGTTCATTTGTATCATATTTTAGATTCGGCATGTAAGTGATATCATATGGTATTTGTCTTTCTTTCTGACTTACTTCACTTAGTATGATAGTCTCTAGGCCCATCCATGTTGCTAGAAATTGCATTATTTCATTGTTTTTTATGGCTGTGTAAGTAGTCCATTGTATATGTATACAACATCTTCTTTATCTATTCATCTGTCCGTGGACACTTAGGCTGCTTCCATGGCTTGGCTATTGTAAATAGTGCTGCTATGAACTGGGGTGCATGTATCCTTTTGAATTAGAGTTTTTTTCTGGATATATGCCCCGGAGTGGGATTGCTGGATCATATAGCAATTCTTTTTTTATTTTTTTAAGGACGCTCCATCCTATTCTCCATAGTCAGAAAACACTATCTTATCTTAATGAGCAAAAAATAGAGGTAAACAGCTGATTTCCAGAATGTAAGAGAGGTAATTCGGGGAGCGTAGTTTCCTGACAGCAAATGTTGATACGATTCAAGTGTCTTCCCATCAAACCAGGGAACTTAATGAAGAATGTGATGGATTCCGGAACAGGTACAGCCATGAAAAGCAAGAAGCCAGGCCAAGCTGAAGGGAGTCAACAGGATGAAGCGTGGTGGGCATCGGTGGGCATTCTGGAAAAGAACAGAAGGTAGGAGGGCGAAGAGTGAAGTAAAAAGGTGACTGAGGAGACGTGACTAGAAAAAGGCGAAAGCGGTGGAATGACCTATCTTTCCACAAATAGGGTGGAAGAACTTGAACTTTGTTTGCAAGGAAGCAAGGAAATCCCACCAAGCTCCAGAGACAAAATAGCACTGTCAGAGTCAGAGTGAAGGCTGGACTGCAGGAGTTGGCGTCTCATCATCCTGCTGGTGCTGGAGCCCCTGAGATGAGAGGAGCTCTCCATGCTTGAGTGAGGGGTCTGAGCCTCCAAAGGCTCAGGGTGAGGGGTCACGTGCAGGAGGAGTTTATGGAGCAGATGCCAGCCAGGAGGGTATAGATGCCAGCCACCTGAGGGACAGACAGCCCAAGCTGGACAAAGAGGATGGTGATGGCAAGAGAAGGGAAGGGGGACATCACATCCACGGCGTCTGGTAGAATGGGAATAAGATGGCAGCCGTGCGGACGTACAGAAAAGCAAATAAGTAAACAGCAGAGTCCAAAGTCAGCCTCTCAAATGAAAGTGGGAGGCACGCTTACTTCTAGGGAGAGAGGGTTGATATTTCACAGCGGAAGGAGCCTTCAGAGAGTCGAGAACCAATCAGGAAAATGGTTAGGTCTCTGAATCTCCACATGAAAGAGTAGTCAGTGAAACTGAATAGTTATCACTCTTCCTTGTGTGCTTGACTGTTTCAGACAGATAGTCTTCTGGGGCCCTGGATCTCGGAGCTCAGGACTCTGGCCAGTTTCACATGTGGGAAGGAAGGAGAAGGAGGCTTCTAATTAAGAGAGTATGACCTCTAGATAGAAGAGCCAAAACAACACTGAGGACACAACAGATGAAAAGCATCTGACCTCAGGAAGCCTGTGCGGATGTGTAGAGTTACCATAAGTAAAGCAAAGCATCCTGACTCCTTAGCGATTATTAGCATACACGTTGGTGCAAGGATTGTTCTGTGAGGCAACTGCCAGTTGTTTTAAGAACGCGTCTGGAAGAAGTAAGTCAAGAGAACTCAGAACATCAGAACTTTCAGCATTTAATTCAAAATATCCATGTGTAGCTTCTCTCATTGTGGACAGAAGGCCACCTCCTGTTTCCCAGGTGACTTTGCCCACATTTTAAAAGATCTAGACGTCCTCGACTCCTTGACATGAATTTCAGCTTGCAGAAACAAAAACAAACCAACAATAAGAGTAGGGAGGGCAAAGGAAAATCTTACTAAAAATACTTATAAAACCCTCGACTTTTAATAAAAAGCACAGCAACTGACCTCCCACTTCCCCACAGCAAAATAAATCTCAGCGCGTAAATCCATCCTCATCTCCGCCTACAGCAGGCCCTCCCTTGAACACACTCAGCGTATTATTACAGCTGGAAGTCCACAGCTGGAGAATTTGATAACCGCGTGTAGCATAGAAATTTCAACCAGTGTTAGAAATGATTTACTTGGCCTCATTTTCAGGTGGTCAACAATGTGCTTTCCCTGTTCTCTTTTTCTTTCTATAGTAGCCCCAGGACAAGAGGCACACCAGGATATGTGACTGTCGCCCTCCGCAGGGGAGGTCAGAGAGAACTGGAAATTGCCAGTCTGTCCCTTCATGTCTGGATTTCACTCGCGAATTCAACCTGGGAGAGTCTGCCCAGAGGCTAAGCCCTTACAAGCTCCTAACTCTGGATTCTCTGCAATTTCAAGGGAGTACTGTCCCTCTGCGCCCCTAACTCCTTCACCCAACAAACACGTGCCACTGAGAGACGTACCTCTTGTTAAACTCCTGATTGGGCCTCTAGCGTCACAAGCAATGGGCGTCTAAACTTAGTTACCTTGGTGGCTCTGGGTGTGCAAGGATTTTTATCAATTTATGGATAAAATAGCTACACAGTAGACCAGCCACTGGTTCCTCATTCTCTAGTCCTTAACACACAGCTGGCTTTTACCAAATGATAAGCTAAACAGTTTTGAAATTTTATTTGCTCTCCTGGACCTCCAGCATCTTAAAGCACTGACAGTCACAGATGCATTTCATGATGCATTAAAAATTAAGATTTTGGGGCTTCCCTGGTGGCGCAGTGGTTGAGAGTCCGCCTGCCGATGCAGGGGACACG
>NC_041221.1:23280380-23296922 GCF_002837175.3 Physeter macrocephalus
TGAGCCTGCGCGTCCGGAGCCTGTGCTCCGCAACGGGAGAGGCCACAGCAGGGAGAGGCCCGCGTACCGCAAAAAAAAAAAAAAAAAAAAATTAAGATTTTAATTTTGCCCACGACTGCTCATTCTTATTTTGCAGTTAAAAATGAATTACTAGCCCAGCAATATTTCTCCATGAATTATCCCTTTTTCCACAAACCTAGTCTCTGTGAAGAGCATTGTCTTTCATAATGCTGTATAGACTAGACTTTCAATACCATATCATGCTCCTTGTCCTATTTCTTCATGCTACAAATTGTGTTCTGTTGTGGTTCAATCCATGTTGGTTTCTCATTGAAACCTCTGTTAGCCTGAACCAATCAGAGCACTGTTAGAACGATTTTCTTCTTGGTTTGCTGTAAGTGGTTGCTCCTTGGCTGGGCCACACTGGGATAATGGAATCTTTTGTGGCACCAGAGAAACTGTACATGTATTGAGTCCTCCATAATATTATTTTTTACCCCAAGGGAAAGCTAAGGGAACCAGTAGGATAGAGTGATGATAATGACTTGCAAAGAGCATCACTTTGGTTCATCACGGGATTAAGTAAACTTGCCCATGAAGACGAAGAAAAACCATATAATAAACCCCCATTGGTTCCGGTCTCTTAACTTTGGTAATGCAGTGGAAAGACTCTAGCATGGTCTTCATGAGCCTTGCTTCCTGGAATTCACATCCTGTGTAAACCCCTCCCACTCAGTGTGGGTGGGACCTGGGACTTGCTTCTAACCAATAGAATATGGCAAAGATGACAGGCTGTCACTCCCATGACTATGTTACCTAACAGCGTAATGTCCTTCTTTCAAGAAATTCTCTCCCTTGCTGGCTCTGAAGTAGTAAGCGGTCAAGATGCGTAAGGCCCAGGTGGCAGGGAATTGAGGGCAGCTTCTGGATAACAGCTTCAGTCCATCGACACGGAAGGAACTGAATGAGGCTGACAGCCACGGGATTTAGGAAGCAGCCCCCTCCCCTCTCCTGCTGAGCCTCAGATGTGACCATGGCCGCAGTCTACACCTTGGTGCACCCTTGTGAGATCCTGAGGCAAAGGACCCAGGTAAGCTCTGTCCAGACTACGAAACCGCAGAAACCGTGAGCCAATAAAGCACGTGGTGTTTTAGGCAGCTAAGTGTGACGTCATATTATTAGGAATGACAACTAAGACAGATCTTGGCACCTAGGCATGTAGTGCTACTGTAAGAAATATCTAAAAATATGAAAGAGGCTTCAGGACTAGAGAATGAATAGAAGCAAGCAGAATTTTGAAAAGCATGGTAGAGAAAACCCAAATCACCTTGAACAGACTGTTAGTATACATGTAGACGTTGAGGATGCTGCCAGTGAAGGTTTAGAAGGAGATAAAATAAAGAAGTAAAACTCAACAACAACGAAGCCAACCCAGTTAGAAACTGGGCAAAGGCCTAGACATTTTCAAAAAAGATATTCAGATGGCCAATAAGCACATGAGAGGATGCTCAACATCATTCGTCTTGGGGAAATGTAAATCAAAACAACAATGAGACACTTTATACCTGCTAGAAAGGCTATAATCAGAAAATGAAAAATAACAGGTGTTGGCAAGGATGCAGAGAAACTGGAACACCTGTACATAGCTGGTAGGGATGTAAATGATGAAGCCAGTGCAGAAAACAACTTTGCAGTTGCTCTAAAAGCTAAACATGGAATTAATATATGACCTAGCAATTCTATACATATATATATACACACACACTCCTACATATATACACAAAAGAAGTGAAACAAGGACTCGGAACAGACACTTGCGTGCCAGTGTTCATGGCAGCATCGTTCACAGTAGCCAAAAGGTGGAAATAACCCAAATGTCAACTGATAGGTAAATGGGTAAACACAATATGATGCGGCCATGCAGAAGAATATTATTCAGCCTTAAAAAGCAATGAGGTTCTGATACATGCTACAACACGAATGAACTTTGAAAACAATATGCTAAGTGAAATAAGCCAGACATAAAACATGGCAAATATTGTATGAGTCTACTTATATGAAATCTCCTAAATAGGTAAATTTATAGATTAAAGGTTATCAGGGGTTGGAAGGAGGAAATAATAGGGAGTTATTGCTTTTTGGTTTCAGAGTTCCCGTTTGGGGTGATGCAAAAGTTTTGGAAATAGTGTTATGGTTGCACAGTACTGTAAATGTAATTATGCCACTGAACTGAACACTTAAAAATGGTTAAATGGCAAATTTTATGTTTTTTATATATATATATATATATATATAGTTAAATGGCAAATTTTGTTATATATATATATATATATATCTTTAGCACAATAAAGAAATTAAAAGAAAACAGGATCATATTATTAGAAGCTAGAAGAAGGGAGACCCTTGTCATACAACGAAGAAAGCTTCCGAATTTGTCACGGCAGTTATATGGAAAGCAGAATACGTAAGGGTGACCTGAGTTATATAGCTAAGGAAATTTCCAAGCAAAGTGCTGAAGGTGCCGCCTGGTTTCTTCTTGCTGCTTATCGTAAAATGTGGAAGGAAAAATAATTGAGGGAAGCAATATTAAATGGAAAGAAGCAGGTCTGGATGGTTTTGGAACTTCTTGGCCTCTCCTGACGGCGAAAGATGCTAAAACGAAGAAGCAGCTTCTGAGCACTGTCAGGAAAGGCTGACATAGAGTAAAAAGCTGCGGATGTGACTGTACAACCTTTTGTTAAAACCTCAGAAACATCAAAAGATCAGAGTAGTGTTCGGTCCTACAAGGAGTCCTTTCCAAAGGTCAAGAGCAAGAGTGGCAGATCCTCTCAGTCACAAGCAAGCTGGAGGGTGTTGTCCCTCAGCCATCTCAGCAGGAACCCCAGGTAGAGAAGGGCTATAGCTCACAAAGATCTACGGGTGTAGATCTGTTTAGCGGAGTAAACTCCGAGGAAATTCACAGAAGACTTATAGAGTTTATTTCAGCAAAAAGATCACCAGCTTCGACTGAAACGTATGGAGAAAGTGCAAATGAAATGAGGAAACCCAGACTTGTACTGGCAGGAAGCAGGCTGATTAAACCGCCCAGCTGGAAGCACACGCTACCTTTCAGGAGGAAGGAGGGATGACTCGGGGACAGAAGTGAGAGCCCAGAACACGGAGCTAAGAACTGTGGAGAATCCACATGGCCAAGTTTCACGGCCAAGACTTGAAACTTAATCAAGCAACTCCATACACTTGTCTCAACAGAGTTCAGAATGTCAATGGAAATTTCAGTGTACCTTCCAGTTCCCCCCTTTTTCAACAGAACTATCTGTAGCTGTAACCCTTTGCCTGTCCCAACATGGGTACACTGGGTGTGGTGGTGGCAGATAATGTGTCTCTCATTTTAAAGATGGACAGACTGAGATGAACTATACCCAGGAAGGCTCATTCACATATGGGTCTGACTTAAATAAGGTTCTGGACTTTGGGGAAATGATTCAACGGTATAAAACGTTGTGGAAACTTGGGAGGGGGGAAATGCATTTTGTACGCGTCAGGGACAGATAATTGACGCTGGCAGATAAACTATACGGTTAGCTCAATGACCCCTGCCCTCTGATGTTCACATCCTGTGTAACGTCCCCCTCTTGATTGAGGACCGGGTCTGTAACTTTCTTCTAGCCAATAGGATATGGAATGGTGGTGGTTTGTCACCTTTGTGATGACATTACATAGGAGAGTAATGTCCATTTTGCGAGGAGATTCTCCTCCTTGCTGGATTTGAGGAAGCAAGCGACCATATTGGGAAGGCTCACTTGGCAAGAAACTGCGGACCATCTCAGGCTGACAACTAGTGAGACGCCGAGATCCCAGACTGACAGCCCACAGGGCACTGAATGCTGGTAACAACCACATGATCTTGGAAGTAAATCCTTCCCCAGATGAGCCTCAGATGAGACCACAGCTCTGGCTAAGCAGAGAGCCCAGATGAGTCATGTAGGAACTCCTGGTCCACTAAGACTTGAGTTGATAAATGCATGTTGCTTTAAGCCATTAAGTTTGTGTCACACAGCAGGAGAAAACAAATACAGACAATGACATTTGCATTTTGATAATATTTATACACAGAGATCCACTGCTTCATCCTTGCTGGTAGCCTTTTTAGGAGTCAGTGCTTCTATTCAGTTTCTGCTACTCAAGAAAATCATTTTCCAGGAAGTTTTATTTTTATTTTTTTTAATTTAAAAAAAAAATTTTTTTTTCTTTTTGTGGTACGTGGGCCTCTCACTGTTGTGGCCCCTCCCGTTGCGGAGCACAGGCTCCGGACGCACAGGCTCAGCGGCCATGGCTCACGGGCCCAGCCGCTCCGCGGCATGTGGGATCTTCCCGGACCGGGGCACGAACTCACGTCCCCTGCATCGGCAGGCAGGCTCTCAACCACTGCGCCACCAGGGAAGCCCTCCAGGAAGTTTTAGAACAGAAAAACAAAATGCCCATGCCTTTTAAAGTACATCTAGAATATAAGTTACATATTTTCTTTATCCATTATGTAGAAAAAATGGTGTAGCTATTTCTGAGATCTCTGTTGCAATAAAGCTCTCATTGAATTTTTCATATATTGGAGATTTTATCCCAAATCAAAAGTCACTGACTGTAGTCCTAACATTAACTTCGGGACTTTCCCAGGAGAGCCAATTTATTCATTTCTGGCCACTCAGGAGTTCTTTATGGTTGATGGTGTTCAAATAAACACAATGTGATTTTATTAATGATTGTGTGTGTCTAGTCCATCCGTCTTTTGTACCTTCTCAGGGAGACAAGGCTCTCCTTTAATCTCTAGTTCTCAAATTTCCCTTTTTTCAGAATCAGAGTGGTATTTCTTTTTATTACTTAGGTAGAGAGACTTCCCGCATAACATGGCAAAGAAACCTAAGAACCGTTTGTTTGTGAAGACCAAGAAAGTGATATCATGTGTTTGTCTTTTCTTGTTTTCATTATTTTCTTGAACACCCCCTAGAAAGGCAGTTCCAAAGGGAGACTTCCCCGGGACACAGGCCTTGTTCTTATCATCCAGGCATCTATCACTTAAGTCCCAATGTTCCCTTCTTAAGCAAATATTCATCTAGCCCAAATGAGTGTTTCTTCTGTAAAATAAGAATATTTTAAGTGTCAGTTCCCCAAACACATTAGCCATCCTGATCTCTTTCTGAAAATGAAGCTTTATGAACACTCATCAATGGCTACAGTACACCTATGTTAACCACAGAATTAACCAGCTTCTTCCTTCCTGTGTGCTCAGCCTGGGAAAGGTGGTAACAGGTGTGAGGTTGTGGAGGTGCCGTGATTCTAGGAGTGGCTTCGCACAGATGAAGGCGACTTTGCCTGAATGGGCTCTATTACGTGACAACGTACAGCATTTTACAACTTCCAACCAATTTAAATCTTACAACCCTGGGAAACAGCAGGGAGACAACTTCCCCATAATCGGCTTTCCCACTTATCGACTGGTGTCAGATTGGAAATGACAAGCTTATGCAAGTCTGTCGCTGGGAACTACTGCAGAAACGACCAACCCTGCTTTGTAAAAGTCACCCTTCATTCTTCTCTCTGAGTCAAAAGAACGAAGTCTTAATTGGTGATTTAGGAACACAGTGAAGAAAGAAAAACAAATGATTCCAGTTAATTTCAGGTTGTGATAAATATTTAGTAGAGAATTATCTATACACTAAGCCTGTGGTTTTGTCTATATAAATATTAATCACCTAGCAAATAACTGCATGCGGCATCTTCCGGAGGCTCCCACTGAAGCCATTTCACTGGCTATAAGCCTTACTACATTTTAACTAAAAAGTACTGAAAGCCAGCTTGTTTCTCATGGATCAATAGGATAAGTTTACATGATATGGGGAGTAAGAATGCTGAAAGTGATGTGAAATTCACCTACTTGGATTTTCTCCCGTAAACGGGAATGTACTTTAAATCTGCAAGAAAGAGTCAATTATGACAACTGTAGATTTTATGAGGCCAAAACCAAATGTCTGAGTCTATAGAAAGCAACAAACTGTTAAATGCGAGACTGAACTCAAATGTCCCTATGATGTGTGCAAAGCTTAAAATACACGTGGAAAAGGATCCCCCCTTCTGGGTTGTCCTGCAGCTTCACTGACGGTTCCTGTTAATAGACAAGTGCATAGCTGTAAATATAACCAAAATACTGACTATGTTCTCAGCTACGTGCCAGTGCTTAATTTAGTTGTGATGGAAAACTTACCTCATCCGAGCAATATCATCTGGACCCAGGACCAGCTCAGGCCCTATTCAGAATTGGAGGTTTGAGACTAGAATTCAATTCTAGTTGAATTCTAACAAGAACAATCATTCTCCAGCAGACCCATACGCTTAGTCTCTGGGGAGCCCAGCACAGGGATGCCCACTGTCTTTGGATCTCCAGTCCCCTGGGAACTGCTCAGCTGAATGAACTGTGCAGGCTCCACGGTGGCCCAATGATGCTGTCAACCCCAAGCTTTGGTCAAAATTAAAGAATGTCAGAAAAAGAGGAGGGTCATTCAGCTCAACAGAAAGGGATGCCACAGAGAAGCTGAGCCGGATCCAAAACCAAAGCTGCAGGGGAACCGACCACACTGGGATGGCAGTAAGCGCGAGGATGGCGATGCCGGGAGCAGAGGGGGTACATACCTTTCCTCGCGGTTCTGTCCCACACACACCCGGCCCCCGTGTCGCGGAGTAGGGTTGCTGCAGGACCTCTGGCGCACCTGGAAGCCGATCCCGCAGGTGGTGCTGCAGGGAGACCACAAGGTCCAGGGGGTCCAGCCTCCACTCCTGGGGGAGGAAGCCACGGGGTCATTGGGTCCAACTGGCTCAGAGCCCAACCTCTGTCTGCACCCGCCCCCAAATTCACACGTTCCCGACGCGGACCACTGACTGTGGGCTGTGAAGGAAAAGCCCGCGAAGAGCCGTGGGAATAAAGGTCCTATCACAGAAACCTCCACCACTGTGAGGTTTTCTTCCCCACGTATCTGATTTTAGAATCAAAATAGAAAATCTGAGAGTCAAGTTTTAGCAATATTAGGAACAATTAAGAAAGTTTAGTTATGAAAACATTAAACTATAAACTAATGAAAAATAATGTGACTTCACTGAAAAGCAGAGATGAATCCCTGAAACCTGAGGGTTTATGAGTTTAGTTGACTGGTACCATGTCAGTTATCATCTAAGAAAACTGCACATTTGAACAAAATACTCATCTAAATGCTTATTTTAAAAATCTGTTAACATCAGTGAAAATCAGTAACTTTCTCGATGGCATTCATGTTGATAAAGAGTGCCATAATGTGCGAAGTTTTAAAACAAGCTTTATTAAAAGTGAAGAATGGGTATTTTAAATTCAGATTCTTGGCTATTTTCTTGCAATTTGACAAAGACGTAGTGTATAAATAGGAAGTGCAAATTGCATATATCTTTATTTACATTGTTATACATACAAAATAAGGTAGATATATTAAAAATGTAAAATAAAAGAAAAAGAAAATGAACCACTTTTATAAAAGTGGTTTATAAAATAAACTGCTACTAGCAGCTAGAGAAAAGTTTTTTGGATATTGTATTTTTTCCTTAAAATGGCTGCCCGTAGAATATTTATAATTTAAATATCTCCCTTAGCAGTTTGTCCCTGCTATTTAAAAATAAGCTATAGGAATAAAAAAAATTTTAAGTATTAAAATATCTGTTAAATCCAGAGTCCAAACTCCCACATAGATGGTTTACTGCATGTAGAATTTTTTTTATTTCTCTAATTGCATATGTGTTTCTAAATAGCTGTTACCCTCATCTATAGGATTTATATTTCCACTGAAAAAAATCAACTCACATGAATTCTTATTTTACTTTATATGTTCCTTTAAAAGCATGGCGGTCCACAGCTATGCCATTGAAGCTCAAGGTATAAACAACAAATTACACATGTAACTTCTAACACAATTTCAAATGAAAGTTCCTCTGAGAAAATACTTAGTGTATTTCATATTTCCCTACTTTATTTTCTGAAACTTAAAAATAATCTCAATAAAATATAAAGTGATACCTCAATGTACAAAACAATAACAAAGCTGCTTTGTGATAATTTAACCAAAATAACACACTTGGCTTCTATCTCCCAGCTACCTTCAAAGCGCGCAGTAGTGGACGCTGCGGTCTGCCTTTCTCCAGATGCTGAGGGTGTTGTTGGTGGTTACGACTCTCAGGTGAGAGGATCTAACAGCATCAGGGAGCTGCCAGCTCTGGAGCTCCCTGTGCGACCAGCTGAGGTCTTTGTGCGGCCTGCAGCCCAGCTCTGCCCAATAAGACAGACTTCCTAATTTACTTCTAAAAGTAATTAGTATCTTATACGTCATTACCTACACAATTTTAAAAAGTATCCAAGTAATTCACTGAATTACATGCAAAAATAGCAATTTCAACATGAATAAAATGACATTTTTACTTTCAAAGTTTCTTTATATATGAAAACAATGGTTAGATAATGCAGGAAACACTGCTTCCAAAATTGTTTGGAAATTCTTAATTTCCTAAACCTTTTAACAAACGTGACATCTGATGTTATAGTCTACTTACAATCTATGGAAGCTGCTGTATACAGGGAGGTAGGTAAATGGAAGTGTTTGTAAATAATAGGAGTATAATACCTGAGGGAATAAATGAATATATTGTCCATGTGTGTGATTATTCGATGGAGCTGGGTTTGCACAAGTTAGAAACGCTGCTTAGGGTCAGATGTGGTAGCAGGCAACCAAAGAGGTAGGCATGTATCAGCGGATGGATCATTTTTGTGGATAAGTCAGTCCAAAACAATCCGCTTATGCATTTAAAACATCACTAAAGCACGTTCATTTATTTGAATTTTAGTCTTAAAATTGTATCATGGCTCTGCTTAGTGAATGACATTCCACAGCTGGAACCAGAGCCGAGGAGGTATCGATAAACAAGTCACAGTAATGCCTGCGATAGTCCTTGTTTTCCATGAAACAATATAAAAAAGAATATTATTCATTGACTATAATCTTCCAACAATAACAGTTCTATGGCTTTTATAAAGTTTCTGCAGGCATCAGTGGAAACCAACTTAGCTTTATAGAAATAATGCAGTGCATAATGCAAGGTTGATATGCTGTTGTTTTCTGTAATAGCACAAATAATCTAATCTCTGTAGCCCTGATGGGCTCCTTTCAACTTTGTGGAGTGATCTGAGCTGGCCTCCGGAAAAGGCGAGCAGAGGGTAAAATCCGCCCTTGTGGCTTTGCCTTTCCTTATCTGACGGACCTTCTCCTCTTGGGCAGGCAGTGCCCTCACGCCCTGGGCTCCCATATGGTGTGGTCACTCAACGTGCTTTTAGTGATGTCACAGACAACTCGCGCAGAGGCCTCTGCACTCTAAATAGGCTCCTGGAGAGGAGATAACACTTAAGAAAATACGCTACATGAAGTGAGGCAGAAGAGTTCGGAGACTGATCCAAGAAGCTTTCCTGGTGCTTGCTTTTTAAAATTGTTTACTGTTTTTACTGAAGTATAATTGACTTCCAATGTTGTGTTAGTTTCAGGTGTCCTGGTGCTTGTTTTAAAATATGAAATATTGCTGTGGTCACAGTGCTATAGGTGATGCAGGGAAGGGAGGACCAAATTGAGTATAGTTGTAAAAGAAAAATCAAACAAACAACAACAAAACAATATACAAAGGAGACAGCAGACCTACTCCACGGATCACACTGTTTGAACCATTCTCCGGGTTACTCAGTGGCAGATGTTAGCTGAGCTGGGACGTTCGGAGTACAGGCAGAGTAGAGCTGCGTGATTAAGGACTTGGCTTCTATCCCCCAGCTACCTTCAAAGCGCGCAGCAGT
Organism: Physeter macrocephalus; assembly: GCF_002837175.3. NCBI lineage: Eukaryota > Metazoa > Chordata > Mammalia > Artiodactyla > Physeteridae > Physeter > Physeter macrocephalus. The sequence continues at coordinate 23,290,279 of NC_041221.1, forward strand.
GGACGCTGCGGTCTGCCTTTCTCCAGATGCTGAGGGTGTTGTTGGTGGTTACGTATGGTGTGGTCACTCAACGTGCTTTTAGTGATGTCACAGACAACTCGCGCAGAGGCCTCTGCACTCTAAATAGGCTCCTGGAGAGGAGATAACACTTAAGAAAATACGCTACATGAAGTGAGGCAGAAGAGTTCGGAGACTGATCCAAGAAGCTTTCCTGGTGCTTGCTTTTTAAAATTGTTTACTGTTTTTACTGAAGTATAATTGACTTCCAATGTTGTGTTAGTTTCAGGTGTCCTGGTGCTTGTTTTAAAATATGAAATATTGCTGTGGTCACAGTGCTATAGGTGATGCAGGGAAGGGAGGACCAAATTGAGTATAGTTGTAAAAGAAAAATCAAACAAACAACAACAAAACAATATACAAAGGAGACAGCAGACCTACTCCACGGATCACACTGTTTGAACCATTCTCCGGGTTACTCAGTGGCAGATGTTAGCTGAGCTGGGACGTTCGGAGTACAGGCAGAGTAGAGCTGCGTGATTAAGGACTTGGCTTCTATCCCCCAGCTACCTTCAAAGCGCGCAGCAGTGGACGCTGCGGTCTGCCTTTCTCCAGATGCTGAGGGTGTTGTTGGTGGTTACGACTCTCAGGTGAGAGGATCTAACAGCATCAGGGAGCTGCCAGCTCTGGAACTCCCTGTGCGACCAGCTGAGGTCTTTGCGCGGCCTGCAGCCCAGCTCTGCCCAGCTTCCTGCTCCCCTCCCCCACCCCAGCTGCAGGGGCTCAGAGCCCTCTGCAGTTTCATTCCCGCCCACAGACGATCTCGCTGTCACTGGTTCTCCGGACCAACCCAGGACGGACACAGGTTTTGCTCCTAGAGAAAAGTCCCCTAAGAAGGTATAGGTAAGGACTTCCCTGGCGGTCCAGTGTAAGACTCCGCGCTTCCGATGCAGGGGCTGCGGGTTTCATCCCTGGCCGGGGAACTAAGGTCCCACATATACGTATGTATAACTGAATCACTTTGCTGTACACCTGAAACTAACGCAACATTGTACATCAACTATATTTCAATAAAAAAACTTTAAAAAAAAAGAAGGAATAGGTAACAAACGTTGAAAGTTGCAGACTTATTGTATTTAGATGACCAAGTCCTGTCAAGGCTCCAAGGCTTCCTTGACGCTCCACCTTCCTACTTAGCTAGTTCACAGTTCTCTCTCTCTCTCTCTCTCTCTCTGTTCCTCCCTCCCGCCCCAGGAATTAGAATTCAGAAGTGACATAAACATTCCTGTGTTCATTTTAATTATAAAATTAAACCAGATTTTTCTGATCGATAGGAAGTCTGACTTGACCCGGGTTTGATAATAAAGTCTGGCTTAGCTAATTACCTTATACTGTGGGTTCATTTCCGTAAATTGAATGCCTTTAATCTGCGGCTCCAAGACAGTGAGAAAACAAATTTAAATGACGTGATACGATAAAAGCGTTTAATCAAAGATATTATATTTGCAAAATGTATTGAATTAGCAATATTTTGAATTTCCCAACACTTTCTGACTATACTGGATTAAACAATTACAATAATAAACAAAGAAGAACAGGTTTAATTTAGCATCGTTAGGTCAGTCTTTGTAAAGACTTTTGGATGTACTTTTGCACAAACTGAGGAAGCACTTGACATTGCTGACTGAGCCAAAGAATATGGGTTTGTACGTTAGGTGGTTTCCAGTTTTTTGCTTCCAACGAAATTGATGCCAACATCAACAGGTTATCAACTGATAAAGGGCATTAAAAACGATCTCTGATGTCAGATTACCACACTTTGGGCAGACACCTTCAAAGGAATACGTAGACTAGGAGTCCCCTGCTGCTAGAACATGAAACGTTTGCTGCCAACCGGCCTAATCCATTTGCTCCACCGTCTCTTTCCTTTGACAGCATCCGTGGCTTCCAACGGTTAGAAGCAAGTGAGTGCAATGGGCCGTCTCTCCGGACCCTGCCCTGAGGTGGTTCATAAGAAAGAAGGCAAATCTCAGATAGAATCTGGTGACACATACGAAACTGTGACATGGCCTGTTTTTGTAAATGATGGAGTCCCAGCTTCCCATCCCGCAGGCATGCTGAAATGTACACTCATGAGGGAGTCACATCAAGCAGATGTGATGCGGGTGACGGCAGACAGCTGCTCTAGCCAGCTTTCTACCCAGAGAAGGCAAAGGTATCCGACTCTGTTATCATGGCAGACACTAGCCCCCAATCCATGCAAGGACAGTGATGCCCGCACAGGGTAGCGGCTCACGTATTCTTGGACACCCCTTAATTCGTCAAACCAAAATTTACCCCTAACAGCCCACGGGCCAGTAAGTGACACTCTCACGCACGTTTGGAAAGCAGTATGCACTGTTAGAAGCGGGGTCCTCTGGGGTGTGGGCGCCAGGGTAGGATAGTTGTGGTAGTTTCAGAAGCGGCCCCTAGAGTGATACTCCTGAATCGGTAAAGGACAGATCTAGGGTGGCAACGAAAGTTCCCGTGATGTAGCCGTGACGGGACAGCTGTCACTCACAGTGTTTGTACTTGGACAGTGTGGTTTCCGGGCGCCGGGGTCTTCATAGCAAGTTTCTCACCTGCCCCCTAAAAGAATGGTGATAAACTAGATACCTCTCAACTGCTTGTAAGTTGGCATCGAATTTTTTTTTTTCGTCAAAAGCTTCAAAAGGTGCAAAGGTATAATTTCTGTTACATCACTATTCAAATGTGTCAGGGAATTTAAATGCCATAGTGATTTGAGAGCCACCTTCCCATTTAAAAACTTGATGAGCAGGGTCTAATCAAACATTCAGGAATTTTATGCTTTTCCTTCTGCTAACATCGTGCACGCTCAAAATACTTTCCCTAATCTGACAACAAACCCATGAATAGGTTTAGATTTATCTCAACATATAAACAGGTTTAGAATCTAATTTGTAATTTTTTAAGTTGAAGTACAGTTGATTTACAATATCGTGTTAGTTTCAGGTGCACAGTACAGTGATTCAGTTATACATACCTATGTATATTATATACATGAATATGTATATATGTATATTACAAATCTAATTTGTAATTTTAAATCTACTCTCACAGATCACATCATTTTTAAGTGGTAAGTGTCCCTGTCTTTTTCTGACATTTCTCCTGAAGAGGGAAGGCACGTATTAGAAGTGATTTCCTAAATTAAATTCCTCTGCAGGCTGAGCTCACACGTGAGTTTACGCCCGCGCGTCGCGAGGGACACACCTGGAACAGTTAGCGATCTCCACGCGGGGGCCCTCGCACGGCCAGCCGCCGCACTGCGGGGCCGGGCTGTCGCAGGCGCGGGTCCTGCAGAGGCAGGACCCCACGGTGCTGCCGTCGGTGTGCGCGCATGGCGTCCACGCTGACCACGCGCCGAAGCGCCCATCCACGGTGAGATTCCTCACCTAGCAAGCAGATACAAACATGGACGTCAGAGGGGGTTAAGGCTGCAAACACAATAGGGAGAAAATGAAAGGTCTCCCACAAGACCATCAGGACTCAGCTGGAATATTTCATATTACGATTAAAAAGAGAGGAACAGGGAAGTATTTTGAAGTAAAGCAGCAGGGGTCACCGGTGGAGACACTGATGGAGGAGAGGGAGGGGAAAAAAGGAGCAGAAGAAAAGAAGGATAAGAAGGCGGAGGAGGAGGGGGAGGACAGGGAAGGATGTAACGACTTGTCAATCGAGCGATATTAGGCTTGTTCACTCATGTGAGAAACCCAAGGAACAAGAAGAATTGGAGTGAAAAATCACCTATGTACTACTCTGTTGCATTTTTATGTACCTTAAAAAAACGAAAGATTGGTCAACTAGCATTATTTAACACCTGGCCTCAAAAGTCACCTGAAACTGACAGCATTTCATTTATAGCATATTAAAAGAGTGTGTATTAAGCAACCGGAACCTACTAGTTGTTAGACGCTTCCCCGTCAAACCCGTCCTATATCCACCCTCCAAGAGTTTATAAGCTGGCGCGGAGGAGCTGGACCGCTAATTATCACCGCAAGTAAATCCAGTGACGGAGCTCTGAGCAGGGGCTGTGGGCGGAGAAGGGGCTCTCGGCAGACTCGCAGGATCCGGAGGGACGCTTAGGAGCCTGCGCTGCGCCCTGAAGCATGAGAGAGGCTCCACGTGAAGGAGTCGTCTGGGGCTGTCGAGGAGGGGAGCAGCCCGAGTGATGACGGGGGAATGATACCGAGTGTGGTACTGAGGGCAGGCAGGCTGTAATGTCGCTGGGACGCGAGCAGGTGGTCCAGAGGAAGCAAGACTGAGAGCTGAGCTAGGAGCCACGGCAGGGTCTCAACAGGGGGCCCGGATGCTCTGTGATGTGTATGCTCTGAGGCCTCCAGGGAGGGAGGAAGGGAGGGGCCCCTCTGGCTGTCCCCCGGCCCATGGTGACTGGCTCCAGTGCAGGTGGAAGACCGGACGATGTCACCGTAAATCTGACCAGGGGATTTTCTCAGGAGCTAGAGTGTCCTCAAGATTTGAGAGTCATGGGGCCCAGCCTTCAGATCACCCAGCCCCAGAAAGGAATCTCCCCTCTGAAAAGGGACAGAAGAAGGCCTCAAGTCCAAACCTCCTAAATTTAACATGGGGCCTTATGCATTTCTTAGAAAATATGACATACGAAGAGAAGGGATTACAAGTAAGTTACGTGCGTTCACTTGACTCTCTGCTGCCTGCTGCCCCACCTTCTCGCCCAAATGTTCCCACCCTGGATGATTCTGGGGGATTAAAGACTCATCATTCACACAGGAGAGGACTCCACAGATGAGACAGTTAATCTCTCTGGGGCAAACTGTACCCGCACGACACAGTTTCAGAACAAAGCTGACACCATATTTTGTGTGTGAAAATCCAAGTGAGCTTTACCTCTGCTCCGTATCCAAATACAACAGGAAAGAGTAAACATTAAGCATGTTCATTTCCTCTGACCTGGCTGGTTGCCCATCTCCAGCTGCCACAGTTATGACTCTATCCCTCTTGTTTCTTATCGATACTCCAAGGCTTTATACTCCCACTAACCACACCTGGCTCTTTCTATAAGAAGCTGGGACAAAACGGAAAGGATGAAACCGCATGATCCTCTGGATTCAGAGTGATTCACCGGATCCCACCCAGAGTGAGGGGATGTACAAAGGCAGATTTTTCCTAAGAGGAAAATATCCCCGTTTCTAAGGTCCTGTAACCACCCCCGCCCCACCAGGATAAAACGACAGCTCCTACTCTGACCATAAGGAGACCTCAGTGTTTTCTTGGAGAACAGACCCCTGCGTGACAAGGGGGTTCACACCACGAATTTCTCCCTGAGTTTGTTGTTAAAGCAGCAAAGGCCCTGCCACTTGGGAGTGTCAGGATTCGTCCTCCATCCTTTAACAGCCCTCCTGCCGCCTCTGGCCAAAAGGGCTCTTGTGCAGGTAGAAAAGGGATCGGCGGATGCTCTCACCGGGACTGACCATGCTCACAGATCCTCACGTGCTCTTAAGTCCAAACACCTGCCCGCTACGTAAATGTGGCTACGACCGTTCTCACCGTAAAAAGCGTGAAGCCCTTGCTCACGGAGGCAGCATCAGTGATAACAGTGATCACACAGTATATTTGTATAATATCTACACAGTATAGGTCCATGTTATTTTGACTGATCGTGTTGATCATTACTATTACTTTGTGAATGTGCTCTGAGTCTGGGGAGCCCCCCTCTGCTGCTGTGCCCTCGGGGTGCCGCGCGGGGCTGGGCATGGGGGCTGACGCACCAGCTACCTGTGCTATGGCGGGGGAGGGGGAGGGGAGAGGGGTGGGGGAGGGGGACCATCCCTCCTTAGTAAAGAGGGGTGATGAGAGTTTCTACCCTTGGGCTGTGCTCGGAGGCTAAGGAAAACGGCACCTGAGTACTTGTCAAGTGGTTGGCACAGGGCCTACTGTCTAGTCAAGGGCCGACCAGAGGTAAAAGCGTTGCACGGATCACACAGAAATGATGTTGAGTTCCATTTCGATTTCACAAATGCAAATATGGTTCTACCTGCCTCCCTCAAGGCATCCAAATGATGCTCTACCTCAGACAAGACCCAGATCTGGGCCACAAGGAAGCCAGTCCTCTAGTCCTCCCCACCTGCTTCTGGCATGCAGGTGACGGCTGGAAGGGGAAACTGGGGACAAGGATTCTTACAGGGGGATAAAAAGGAGAAGGGGGGCTTCTACTACTGCTTGACACAGTTTCACATTGAAAACATTTCACAACTTTTATTCAATTTCCCGGTAGGCTTGGGCCATTGGCTGGCTTTGTACAGGATGTGAGGGATTCCTTACTGAGAGGGTTATGGGCGAACAGGTAAACTGTGGAAAGGGGGGATTATCAGAGCACAGGACTGGATTCTGCTTCCATGGTGCTGCTCTGCGTGTGATGTAGGGGCACATAGTTGTGCCTCTTACACCCCAAACACACACACAGGGCTTCCCTGGTGGCGCCGTGGTTGGGAGTCCGCCTGCCGATTCAGGGGACGCGGGTTCGCGCCCCGGTCCGGGAGGATCCCACATGCCGCGGAGCGGCTGGGCCCGTGAGCCGTGGCCGCTGGGCCTGCGCGTCCGGAGCCTGC
>NC_041221.1:23297065-23300713 GCF_002837175.3 Physeter macrocephalus
AAAAAAAACCACACACAAACATATGTCACAGCTCATGGAAAATCGTGCAAAAACCTAAGGAGCTTAAAAGTGAATTTTTAAAGCAACAGGAAAAACCAATCAAAAGAGAATATCACCATCCATGTAGTTTATCACATCATGCTGACTCTAAAATTTTACATCAAAAATGTCCTCCTTCTCTGAAGGCCTGCTCTGCTGTGGACTAGACTCCAACGCAGCCCAGAAGGAGCCAGAAGCCTCCAGAATGTTTGCTGGAGGTTCAGGCAAAGGGAGCCCACGAGTTACAGAGTATAAAATAACACGGCTTCATGGTACCAGTGAGGTTTCAGAGACGAAGAGGCAAGTCGTAAGCACTTGCATTTGTGACGGTCCGGGCGGGACTGTGGAATGAACGTGATGAAGGCAACCTGGGCAGAGGTGTGGGTTGGGTTAAGGGCAGCATCAGGGGGCAGAAACACGGGGAGCCACGACCGTGCTCATCCCGTCTGCCTGCTGGGCGGGGGACAGGCTATGGGGGCCTGAGGGAAGAGCAGAGCCGGGGAAGGGGCTGCCTGACAGGGGCTGTGATGCAGCATGAAGCCCTGGCCAAACCTGCAGGCTGAGCTGAAGGAGGGCGGGAAGTAGAACCCCAGCCTCCTTCTCCTGCCCGTGGCGCGCACTGGCTGGACCCAAGACAACAGGAAAGCCTGGGAGGAGAGAGAGAACAGTCTGGAAGTGGGAAAGCTCAGGCCCTTGGGGCAGGGGTGGGGAGGGGATGTGGACTGACTAGCACAGACCAGCATCACCATCACCAGAGGCTCTCTGAGACTTCCGGTTCCTTCCATTGGCCTCCTTGTCTGTGACGGTGGAAGGGTCATGTAGGTCAGGGAAGTCCCTCTGATTTTTGAATGTCTACGAATCCCCCCAGTACTGATCAGAAACTTTTGTAGGGGCAGATGATTTGGGGACCTGCAAAGACGGGTTAGTTCTCTTAAATCCCCCTTGGCTTCCGTTTCCTTGTCTAAAATGCAAAGGAAACAGCACAGAGATTGTTAGGATCTCTATAACCAAAAGAGATCGTGAATATAGAAAAAGCAAAGATTTGTGAAGTCAGGAGGAAATACAATATGATGGTGATGAATGAATGAAGATGGAAGCAGCAATCATTCGGAATGTTGGAAGAGGACATTTTATGATGGAAAAGTATGTAGAAACTGGCAAACTAAAAGAATAAGTCCGTGACTGGTGGAAAGGGGCCTGCGGGGCCGTGAGTTGAGTGCCAGCGGAGGTGGCCTTTGTAGAAGCTAAGTTTATCAGCGAGGTGAGGCACCGCACTGAGTGACTGACAGGTATTATCTCCCTGCATCTTCACAGCATCCCTAGAGCGTACATCTCACTTTACAGATAGGAAAACCGAAGCCCAGGTGTCACTCAATTAGCTCAAAGTCACTCTGGTTGTAAAAGACCCAAGAATCAGTCTAAACAAGCTTAATCCAGAGCCTGTGATCTCAGCCATTTCATTGGGTAACGTGATTCTTAGGACTTTCTTTGATGAGACTCTTATGGAAATCAGCTTCATGCACTTTTACCACCAGTTGCGTAACAGCGAAGTTCCCTTCACCTAGGAAATAATGGACTTCCAAGAGCGGGCTAGATCCAACGTTTGTTAACAAGCATAATCCTTAATCCCACTTTTGATTTATTCATGTTCAATTCATTAATTCCCAACTGAAGAAGGATGTAGATGCATTTGATGAGCACAGAGGTCCCCGGAGCATACCTTTAGCTTCTTACTGTTCTCCAACCGTCATGTTCTTATGACTAAATTGAAGGCTTATATTTTCTATTTGGATATCTTTTCAGAAGTTAAAAGATTTTCCTTTATTTACTTTTAAAGGCTCGTGTACCTTTGGTCAGAGACTGTAACAAAACAGGATATTGGATGCACTCTTTGGAGAGGCTTGTCTCATGGTATGACATCAACTTAATATCGCCCTTAAGTCTATCTGTATAAATGAAGTACATGAAGGGAAGATAGCGCCTTTGAAGAGAACTAAGATGGAGCTCTGTGTGGCCTCTGCAAGATGGGTGGATAGAGGTAATCTTTATTGCCTCTGAATCCCACTCCTTCCATCTATGAGACGGAACGGAAGCAATAACATCATGAACATTAAATGAGATACTCCACTGAAAGTTGCCTAACATGGCACCGAGCACATGATCTAAACACCCAGTTAACCTCAATTCCCTTCTCCTTCTTTTACAGTTGATTTCAGTGATACCTCTCAGGCTATCTGAACATAATATGCCGATGACTAATGGGTCACCAATCACTGAGTCCACTGATCAGCCACTGCTTTGGGAGATGTTGACAGGTGGGAATGACATCATCTTGTAGACTAGGAATAATGTCAGAAGTACTGGATTTAAGTCGATTTCTTTCGCAATGCAGTTTCAGAATCTTGTGTAAACCCTTTAGTCCCTGGTCTATGGTACTGGCATCTAAATAAAGGGCTCTGGGCTTAATCATTGCTAAATTCTCCTTTCACTCCAAAGATGATAATTACACAGTAGCCAGGGAAGAATCGGTTATTTTAACACATTTAGGTGCTTATTTGGTCTATGTATTTTGCTAGTCACTGCACGACGTATTTTGGAATAGAGACTCATTGTATGACATGGTGTGCTAATAACCATATGTCCACACAGGGTGTGGATGACATTCACACATAAATAAAGCCCAGGTAGATTTTTAAGATTATGCTATCCTTGTTAAGCAATATTGCAAGTTATGCGGGATGTATATATTATTTGAATCACTCTAGGTATGTAAATTTAGATCTTGCTTGAGTACTTCAAATCTCTGAAACTGAGAACAATGTTTTTAATTACAATAATATAAGAAAAGGGAATGTTAACCGATATGTCGGTCAACTAGTGCCCTGTCTCCTGGACAGAAGAAACTATAAACATTTTAAAATAAGGATCTTTAAGTGGAAAATAGTTCTCTGTCTTTACTCTGGCCCATAAAGTCAAGCCTTTCTTCCATTTCAGTCAAAAATTAAAAAAAAAAATAATATAGAAGCAAATTACTATTTTAATAGCTTTTAAAATACTTCTCTAAGTCTGCCCTATATTAATGCTAATCATTTCATCTAACTCATTTCTTTCTAAGAGATTTTTTGAAAGGGATGTATAATTAAAACAATATTTGGGTAATATGGGATTTCCCATTTTCTATCTGGTAGGCTATATAAGTCAGAAAAAATATATGTTTTTCTTTCCTGTGGTTTGCTCAGAGTGATATAATTTATTGTCTGTTGTCGGATGCTTTGCATATTCTTATCAGTAGTGTATCTTGATAAATGACAAATTACATTGGATGAAATGACAGAGATGGTTTTGTGTAATGAAATCACCTCAAACCAGAAGAAAAAAGACCTTGTTATGTATGTTTTAGGGACAGTGAATCAGATCACGTCTCAACTACATTTTTCAAAAAGAGATGGTGGAGGGCTTCCCTGGTGGCGCAGTGGTTGAGAGTCCGCCTGCCGATGCAGGGGACACGGGTTCATGCCCCGGTCCGGGAAGATCCCACGTGCCGCGGAGCGGCTGGGCCCGTGAGCCGTGGCCGCTGGGCCTGCGCATCTGGAGCCTGTGCTCCGCAAC
>NC_041221.1:23300845-23321699 GCF_002837175.3 Physeter macrocephalus
CAGCAGTGAGAGGCCCGCGTACCGCCAAAAAAAAAAAAAAAAAAAAAAAAAAAAAAAAAGAGAAGGATGGTGGACGGGCAGCTGTGAAACCAGCGAGCGCAGGTCCATATCGCCCTCTGACCTCCCCTGAGTTTATAACAGAAGCTGTCCTCTCAGCAGAAAGAATCCACTTTAGTGATAACCCTCCTGTCGCTTCTTAAATACCAGGTCTTTCATTTTCTGACCGTAGAAACATACAAGACGTACTTGTTATAAACTAAGCGGATGAGTGTGTATTTCCCCTTACGTAACTAAGCATGTCCCAGATATCCGCTAAAACAGCCTTGAGTCCTGGACCAATGGCTTTACTGCTTGAGAAGAACTGCTATTATCTTCCGCCTTTTTCTTTAACATGAAAACTGTAAGGTCAAACATCTACAAGAAGATGCGCTGATTCTTCTAAAGTGCGTGTCTGAACTACAGAGCTACATTTCAGATAGTGCATTTTGTGTTTTCTTTAGCTGCAAAGAATTTAGGGTGAACACCTCTGTGCTTTTAAAGTGTGTTGCAGACATTGAGAAGGAACTTCACACAGACAGTGGCATGTTTTAACCAATTGCACAAGACGCTGCAGAAAAGTTTGCTTCTAAATTCAGAGATCCAAAGCTAAGTAACCAAAAGGACTAGCAGCTAACCCCGTTGCAAGCCTTTGCTCAGAGCCTGGACGTGGTGATACACCCCCCTCTGCAGTGAAAGGCCTAGATCTCCTGCCAACATTTGCGGAACAACACCGGTTTAATAGCCCTTGCCTCCCTCATGACACTCTGCCTGATTTTCTCACTCACAAACTGAAGGACAGGCTTCCTGACACGGGGCTCAGATAAAGGAAAGTGCAGGTTCCTTGATAAGAAACGGATAGACTGTTCAGATGCCTCAGGCAGTTCTGAACAGAAGAAACAGCACGGATTTAAAACAACACCCTGTGTCCCTTGCCTTCTCACCTCTGTCTTGCAGAGGTGAGGCCAGAAATGACAGCATGGAGATCAGCAGTGATGTGACAGCAAAGGGACTTACTAAATTTTCAAATATGTTGTGAAGTTAATAGCCGTTGCTCATATCCTCTGAGAACAGAAAACAACCTGGAATGACTTGATTGAGGGCTCTAAAGACAAAGCGGAAGAAAGGCTGGATCCTATAAGCGAGGACGCAAACAAATAAATTGGCAAAGGAAAGTGTGGAATCTGTTTTCTTGGATTCAGAGTTCGGCTCTAAACACAGGGGAATTTCTCCCTATTCTGCAGGGTTCCCTGTGGGAATGTACACTAGGCCGGTTCTCCCAGGACTTTCTGTGACCCTGAGCAGTAGCGAGGAGACTGTCCCACGTGGGGTTCCATCATAATATCCTTTAGTTTATTCTTTCAAAAGCGCTACTTCTCAGCTTCTGGAATGACAGCTCCCAAGGGATACTGATGGGTGTGGAAGTGGCTATTTTATTAATGCTACAAAGGGCAAAACAGTCCACACCAAACTCTGGAGATAAAAATCCAAGAATAAAACAGAGATGTTGCATCCCATTTTCAAATCAGCACTGTTTTCTCTTAAGATATTTCTCTTCAAAGCAGACAGCAAGGTGCCAGCAGGATCCCGTGTGGCTCCGTGCAAGGAAGGGCTGAATAAGTTAAGAGAGCACAGACTGGATTTGCGAGGAAGGTTCTAATACGAACATGCACGGACACCACGGAAGCGTGGGTTAGGACCGTAGGACAGCTTGCTTCCCACGGACAGTGTTTCCAGAGCTGGACACACAGACACTCACAGGACAGGTGGAGATGCTCTGCTCCCACTGCATCATGCTTAGGCTCTCCTCCAGGCTCGTGCATTTCTTCATCACCGAATCCCAGCCACAGTAAGGGTCCTGGGCCCCAATGCAGGCGCTGCAAGCACACACCAAAGGGTCAGGAGAAAGGCAGCTTTATCTAGTACCAGAGATGCAAGCTAAGAATTGACTCTTAGGACTTGACATGGGACGAGAAACAAAGTTTTCGTCTGCACAGCAGAGAACATAGCTAACTGCATACACCAGTAAGTATCTAATTAAAATTAAATAAATTAATTTTATTTGAAATATCGATGTTTTTCTCAGATCCAGGGCTGACAGCCAAATGATTGTCTGTCCATGCTAACATGACGCCTTTTGGTGTCATGAACCATCTAAAGTCAGAATCTTGCAAGGCTCCAGAATACTGGCTGGCACCACCCCCCACACCATCATCCTCCACCCCTTAATGACAGGTACTATTTGTTGGACACCTACTGTGATATATGAAATTATTATGTCATTTAACCATTTAAACAACTCTAATGAGGGAGGTATTATTATTTTAACTTTATTGATGAGAAAAAGGAGACACCGAAAATTTCTAATATTTGCCCAAGGACAAACAAATACACCCCAAACCCTGCAACGTGGTTGGTTCAAATTTAATAAAATAGAGAAGTGTTCCTTTTGAGTACCTAGCTTAAAAAATGCATTAAAATTTTCAGTTTAATAGTGGTTTAATATAGCCCTGTCTACAATATTCAACATAGTATATCAGAAATACTGTAGATGGTAGATATTTTATTTTAGCTTTGTCTAAACGAAAGAGTATACCAGGTCTTTCATTTTCTGACTGTAGAAACATACAAGACGTACTTGTTATAAACTAAGCGGATGAGTGTGTATTTCCCCTTACGTAACTAAGCATGTCCCAGATATCCGCTAAAACAGCCTTGAGTCCTGGACCAATGGCTTTACTGCTTGAGAAGAACTGCTATTATCTTCCGCCTTTTTCTTTAACATGAAAACTGTAAGGTCAAACATCTACAAGAAGATGCGCTGATTCTTCTAAAGTGCGTGTCTGAACTACAGAGCTACATTTCAGATAGTGCATTTTGTGTTTTCTTTAGCTGCAAAGAATTTAGGGTGAACACCTCTGTGCTTTTAAAGTGTGTTGCAGACATTGAGAAGGAACTTCACACAGACAGTGGCATGTTTTAACCAATTGCACAAGACGCTGCAGAAAAGTTTGCTTCTAAATTCAGAGATCCAAAGCTAAGTAACCGAAAGGACTAGCAGCTAACCCCGTTGCAAGCCTTTGCTCAGAGCCTGGACGTGGGGATACACCCCCCTCTGCAGTGAAAGGCCTAGATCTCCTGCCAACATTTGCGGAACAACACCGGTTTAATAGCCCTTGCCTCCCTCATGACACTCTGCCTGATTTTCTCACTCACAAACTGAAGGACAGGCTTCCTGACACGGGGCTCAGATAAAGGAAAGTGCAGGTTCCTTGATAAGAAACGGATAGACTGTTCAGATGCCTCAGGCAGTTCTGAACAGAAGAAACAGCACGGATTTAAAACAACACCCTGTGTCCCTTGCCTTCTCACCTCTGTCTTGCAGAGGTGAGGCCAGAAATGACAGCATGGAGATCAGCAGTGATGTGACAGCAAAGGGACTTACTAAATTTTCAAATATGTTGTGAAGTTAATAGCCGTTGCTCATATCCTCTGAGAACAGAAAACAACCTGGAATGACTTGATTGAGGGCTCTAAAGACAAAGCGGAAGAAAGGCTGGATCCTATAAGCGAGGACGCAAACAAATAAATTGGCAAAGGAAAGTGTGGAATCTGTTTTCTTGGATTCAGAGTCCGGCTCTAAACACAGGGGAATTTCTCCCTATTCTGCAGGGTTCCCTGTGGGAATGTACACTAGGCCGGTTCTCCCAGGACTTTCTGTGACCCTGAGCAGTAGCGAGGAGACTGTCCCACGTGGGGTTCCATCATAATATCCTTTAGTTTATTCTTTCAAAAGCGCTACTTCTCAGCTTCTGGAATGACAGCTCCCAAGGGATACTGATGGGTGTGGAAGTGGCTATTTTATTAATGCTACAAAGGGCAAAACAGTCCACACCAAACTCTGGAGATAAAAATCCAAGAATAAAACAGAGATGTTGCATCCCATTTTCAAATCAGCACTGTTTTCTCTTAAGATATTTCTCTTCAAAGCAGACAGCAAGGTGCCAGCAGGATCCTGTGTGGCTCCGTGCAAGGAAGGGCTGAATAAGTTAAGAGAGCACAGACTGGATTTGCGAGGAAGGTTCTAATACGAACATGCACGGACACCACGGAAGCGTGGGTTAGGACCGTAGGACAGCTTGCTTCCCACGGACAGTGTTTCCAGAGCTGGACACACGGACACTCACAGGACAGGTGGAGATGCTCTGCTCCCACTGCATCATGCTTAGGCTCTCCTCCAGGCTCGTGCATTTCTTCATCACCGAATCCCAGCCACAGTAAGGGTCCTGGGCCCCAATGCAGGCGCTGCAAGCACACACCAAAGGGTCAGGAGAAAGGCAGCTTTATCTAGTACCAGAGATGCAAGCTAAGAATTGACTCTTAGGACTTGACATGGGACGAGAAACAAAGTTTTCGTCTGCACAGCAGAGAACATAGCTAACTGCATACACCAGTAAGTATCTAATTAAAATTAAATAAATTAATTTTATTTGAAATATCGATGTTTTTCTCAGATCCAGGGCTGACAGCCAAATGATTGTCTGTCCATGCTAACATGACGCCTTTTGGTGTCATGAACAATTTAAAGTCAGAATCTTGCAAGGCTCCAGAATACTGGCTGGCACCACCCCCCACACCATCATCCTCCACCCCTTAATGACAGGTACTATTTGTTGGACACCTACTGTGATATATGAAATTATTATGTCATTTAACCATTTAAACAACTCTAATGAGGGAGGTATTATTATTTTAACTTTATTGATGAGAAAAAGGAGACACCGAAAATTTCTAATATTTGCCCAAGGACAAACAAATACACCCCAAACCCTGCAACGTGGTTGGTTCAAATTTAATAAAATAGAGAAGTGTTCCTTTTGAGTACCTAGCTTAAAAAATGCATTAAAATTTTCAGTTTAATAGTGGTTTAATATAGCCCTGTCTACAATATTCAACATAGTATATCAGAAATACTGTAGATGGTAGATATTTTATTTTAGCTTTGTCTAAACGAAAGAGTTCATATACAACATGGGCGTCATTAGATGAAGATTTCAGTCCCTAAGTTATAAGCACAATATAATGTAGAGGTGGGGAGGGAGGAAACAGACAGAGATGACTGTGACAGAGTCAAAATCATACAGAAGATGACCCCACAGAAATGCAGGGCATTGGACACCTTCCCTCTGAAGGGGCAAGAGGTCAGGTGTGCAGGAAATGGTTGTGAGGAAAGGCAGGTGAGTTCAGCACGGAGGTGCCAAGGTCTTCTGAGTTAGGGCAGAGCTTACAAGGGGCTGAATCTGTTACAGAGTTACCAGTTCACCAAGAGTAGGACTAGAAATCATAGCATAATCATCAAACATGGGCCCAGGGAGGCAGTCGAAGCAATAATGAGTCATTAATATTAATGATATTAAAAAACCCCTTATTAACACATCAAATATGTAAACCTTGCATAAAGCACTGTTCTAAGAACTGGACCTCGATTTGCTCATGTAAACCTCATGAAACCTTTAAACAGAGTACCTCCGTCAGCTACTCTATTTATTCTCATTTTAAAACGAAAAAATCGAAGCAGAGAAAGGAGCAGTCCAAGTTCCACAGCTGGGGAAGATACACCTAAAGATAATAAATGAAGCAATAGAGGTATAAAACTGTTACTGATTAAGTTACCATGCAATTATTGTGTATTCACCAGCCCAAGAAGTTCAAACGGTTAAAACTGGCGCTTCTCACAGCAGGACTAGGGGTGGGAAAGAGAACCTCGCTGGAACTTTCTGAGAAGTGACGCTGTACCTGTTAAAAGATAAACTGAGGTCGATGCAACTGTTCAAGAGTTTATGTGAGCAAACATCCGGCAGTGCCAAGCGGGCACTGGTGAGGAGGCTCCGCCCACAGGGCCCGAGGAGAGGCCTTTACAGGGAAGATGGAGGAGCAAAGCTCGAAGGTTACTTGACTGCCTACAGCCTGAGCGGTGCCTTATCTGGGAAAGCCTGGCTGTGCGCTTGCCGTTCGTTGTTCTTAAATTTCATCTTTTCCGATTCCAGGGCACTGACCGGCGTAGGCGGGACCAGAGTCCCAGTCCTGCTGAACTAGCATCACTGCTGGATTCCACTGTGTACATCACACATCGGAATCCTCTCCGTGTTTGATCCCGTTTTCCCGTCGGGGGGCAAAAAAGGGCAAAGCGACGCTTCGAGAATTATTCAAGAAGCCTGAATTCCGTTTCATGTTCCTTATTCAAGCAGTATGACCATGAGACAAACTTAAACTTCCAAAAACGAGGAAATTCCACTAAGTCCCTAACTTTGCGGCTTCCCCCTTGCAAAGCTGCCTGTAGAACTGAAGCAACGCCACAGGGTTACATGGAATATTTTAAGCTGTTTTCCATGAAAAGCTGCTTGTAATAACGTCTCTTTCTTCCGATACCGTGCGGATGGTTCTGTAGATTCTTAAAATACTAAAACTTCTCTACGATCACAAGTGCCCATTCATTAAAAATACCGTTTTATATTAAATAGGTTTTCCTCACTTAAAATGTTTCATACCATGGGGAACATTCTGACGAGCTCTACCGTTATTCTAAATTATACCTTAAGAAAAACCAGTCATCATAGCTTATTATTTTTGGAAGGTGCGTCCCTTAAGGAGATCATGTGGAAAATCACAGACTTCCTATGAATGGAGCCATCATGAAAGTGGCTTTTCTTTATTCCACTTTGAAAAATGTTTTTCTTTGCGTGATGAATATTTTTAATAAATTTTTCTTATTTTGTTAAGAACCTTAGATTATTCTCATGTGATATATCGCCCTGGTATCTGAAAGTATCTGAATTCAGAGAACAAGCTGGTCAGAATCTGAGGTTTAATTTGAGAACACATTTATTGAAAGTGTATTTTAGAGCAAATGTATATTTAGATGTAGGCCTTAATTCTAGAAGGATAAACTACTTTCTTTCTTACAGGAAATTAATCTAATGACATTACAGTTTATATAAACTCTTCCTTTACTTTTTAAAGTTTGCGGTTATGGTATTCGTTGAGTAATAGAAATAAATGGGTACATTCATCAAAATCTTTCACTGTATTTCTGCAAAGCTGGAGCTAATTACTGAATATGATCCCCTTGCATATTAGATTATCTAAGTATCTATGACTTCATCTGGCTTGTTTCTGTCACACTAACTGCCATTATGTCAGTTTATTTCTGATATTAAGAACTCTTGCCTTATCAACAACATGTATTCATTAAACATGGGATTTCAAAAGTATTTCCATCATTCATTTATTCGGCACGTACTTAGCACCGGCCTTGAACTGACTTTGAGAGTGTTTCCTGGGTATACCGGGAAACAAAAGAGACACAATCAGTTGTACCCAAAGAACTCACCTCTTAGTGAAGGAAATAAACTTTAAACAACTGCCCCGATAAATATCAACAGCCAGTTGCAAAGGAAAAAACAAAAGGGGGATGAGGAAACATGTGGGGAGAGACATTTAAGCTGGGACCAATGAGAGGAACAGAGTGATTGACGTGATACTTTTCGGCAAAAACAGAGTGTTTTGGCAGGAAGACCAGCATTGGGAAAGTGTACAACGTAGGAGGGAGTGAACTTGAGAGTTTGAAGAAACACCTAATAAATGGAGGTGGCGCTTTGGCGGAAGCTTGGGGTGTAGAATCTGCTGAGTCCTCAAGCCTCCCTCCCGAAGCATTTAGGTTCCCTTGTACGTGCTGCACCTTTAAAGTGCTTCCCAAATTCTGTACAAAAATCACATGTCAAATGTTAGTATTTTTATTTGTATTATCATGGTGATGACACTGAGAGAGAACAATTTATCTATTCGTGAATAATAGTGTCTTAATACCTAAGACAATCTCAGTTGCCTTATTCTTAACGGCTATGTCACCATATACTTCAGGATCTGCTCTTACTTTGAGTTGCATTAAAAACATTATCTTACTAAAAATAAGACTGGAAAATTCCAATTAGACAGTAACCTTCCTGAGGAATACATTCTAAGACATCCACAAGTCCCTCAATTAGTATATCCAACTGGAACATTTTTTTTTTTTCAGTTTCCTCTTCTGCAAAACTAGGATAATACCTCACTGGGCTGTTCTGAGGATTAACTTACATCATGTGGTAGGAAAAAACAAAGTTTTTTTGAGATGGGCTGCATATACTTATTCTACTTAATCTATAAACATAATTACAAATTAATATATGCTGTCAACTTCTGGGAGTGTTTGAAAACATTCTATACCAAAAATACTAAATCTGTGAATGCCACGGGGTCTTTATTTAATAAGGCGATGTGAGACACCACAGTGTGTTCCATTAAACGGTGCAAAGTATTTCAGCTACATGTTTGGATCAATTCACAATGATTTTTTTTACTACTTGCATGTGCAAGCACAGTGCCACGTGCTGAGGACACAAAGATCAGGAATGAACTCGCAGTCTAGTGAGGGGGCAAGACGACGTTCATGACCATTGCTTGATGATGTCATAGTGAGGAATGACTATTGAGGAGCCCTGACAACCGGTGCTATAGGAATCAGAGGAGAGAGCTGTGGCCCAGAAGAGTTTCAGGAAGAGGTGCTATTTAGGCTGGCCTTTGAATGCAGCTGGGGTTTGGCTGAATAAGAAGCACATCCCTGGTCACAGTGGTTCCAGGAAAGACAACAAGGAGTCCTGTGCACGTGGCATGATCCTGCGAGCTGAGCAGCTTGGTCTGGGTTGAAGTTTCCTTAAGATTCCAGAGAAGTGTACTGATGTGATTAAAATATGGGGGTTTTGCATAAGCAAGGGAAATTTGGCTGTGGTGAGTAGGATGTGTCAGATAGTGAAATCTACTAGAAGACGAATTTAGAATTCCCAAGAAGAACTGAGATACAAGTACAATTTCAACAGCATTTTTAAAAGTTAGGACACATGCCAAGTAATAAGCAAAGACACAATGACCAGTAAAAATATATGTTTACACTCATTATACATAACTTGCTAAAGGCATTTAATAAATATTCATGTTACGTGCTATGATTTGTATGGGAAATTAATGAACTAAAATTTCAGTTAGTCACTAACATTTAATCTATTAAAAACTGTTTGCTATTGGCTTATCATTAAATTACACTGATTAAATTAAATGAGGATTTTTTTCACATTTCAATTTGCTTTATTAATTAATTTTTTAAAAAGATTATTATAATAATAATTTTAAAACAAGCAGTTTTAGTTCTTCATGCATCCTTTCTAACATGTTAAAGTGAATTATTTATGAATGAACCTTAGATGATGGTAATTCCATATTGACCATGGTATGAATTATCACTGACTGCAGTGCATTGTAGGGAGTAGGTGCTCAATACATGTTTACTGCATGGCTATGAGGTCACTGTGCCCCTACTGGTTCTCTTTACTTCCAGCCCCAAGCTGTAGGAGCAGTCTCATGCCTTCTAGAATCAACTTATGCTTGTTGTACTCTCTGAGAAACTTCTTCAACTTTATCTTCTAAACTTTTTATTGAGTTGCTCATATTAGTTTCTTATTGCTCTTAAAACAAACACCAAATTTAAATAATATCAAATTTAAATAATTGATTTGTACTGCCAGTAATACTAAGCAAACGGTTTTTAGTTAAAATCTTAGGGACTTCCCTGGTGGCGCAGTGGTTAAGAATCTGCCAGCCAATGCAGGGGACATGGGTTCGAGCCCCGGTCTGGGAAGATCCCACATGCCGTGGAGCAACCAAGCCCGCGAGCCACAACTACTAAGCCCGCGAGCCACAACTACTGAGCCCGCGTGCCACAACAGATGAGCCTGCACGCCTCGAGCCTGTGCTCCGCAACAGGAGAAGCCACCGCAATGAGAAGCCTGCACACCGCAATGAAGAGTAGCCCCCGCTCGCTGCAACTAGAGAAAGCCCGCGCGCAGCAAGGAAGACCCACTGCAGCCAAAAGAAAAAAAAATCTTATTAGGTAGATATAAAAATTTTACAGTGAGGCATTATGGGAAAATTGATAGTTTAAAAAAACAGTGAAAAAAGTAGAGGGCATTTGAAGTAAGCAAAGCAAAAATGCTTTCTGGAGATCTAGCACTTGCAGTCAGCTTTGGTTTCTGATGTGATACGGACAGTCCCATTTCACCTAATTTTCCTGCACAGATTCCTGAGCTGTTTACTTTGGCCTCTGGCTGGGCCTTAGTCACTGGGGACTCTTCTCTACAACAAACACAAAATTCTTCTGGAAAGGCCAATTCTGCCCCCTGAGGGAAGCTCTCCAGGGAAGGCAGCCTGTCCAGCTTTGTACTCGGGAACAAAAGGGGCACAGAGACTAAACATGAGCCCTTCGCAGCTCAGGGATGTTGAAGTAATTTCCAGAAGTGACTTGGCAAATGCTGTGTCCCTCTGCCTGGGAGGGAAAGAACAGCATCCACTGGCTTCTTTGCTCAGGGAAAAGCCTACACTCTGGTACTCGATCTTCTGTTGTCTGTAAACTAGAGGTAATCATAGGTTTCTCCAAGTCCACTCTCTCAGTCTACTGTCCTCTCCAGCCAGTCAAGGATAAAAATGAAGACACAATTATTTCTTGCCCATCTCATGTTTCTTCAAGAGAAACCCTTCTGTACATGAGGGTTTAGTAGGCAGAATCAGAAGACACAGGAGAGGCAGAAGGGTCAGCAGTCACCCCTGAAGACTGTACATAGTGTCAGGTTATCCATCTTCAGTTTTACACAAAACCCTAGAGGACAATAAGTCCAGAGACATTTTTTTATTATTATTATTTTGGCTTCTTATAATTCACTCGACTTAGCGGTTTGCCTGCGACTGAGTGAGTGAGGCTTGGGCCAAGGTGTCCTCCTGTGGAGCACAGCCCACCCCAGGAAGGACATCTGCCCATCTCAGCAGAAAAGTTGAGGCATGTGTGGTACCCACCTCGCATCTGGATTCTCTGTTGCCCTCCCCAACCACTGGGATGGGCAAAGGTAAGCACTTGGCTCTCCTCACAGCCGGCCCTGTTCAGCCTCCATCGGCCCCGCTTGTATGCGTATGTGCCTGCTCACTTGAGACAGGGGATTACTGAGTACCCACCGACAGACGCTCCTGCCCGTGGGCTGGGGCCATGCTGACATCACTCACCTACACACAGAACGCGCTCGAGGTAGAGTCGCACAACCGCCAGAAAATCCCTTGGCCCAGACAGACCAGAGCGAGGTAAATAACTTAATGCAAGAAGCAGAATCTGGCCTGACGGGCCCCGTACATCTCAGACAATGTGAAGTTGCTTAAAGGTGGAAGAACAAATTCACAACAGGTCGGTTTGCCCTCTGTTTGGTCCAGAGGCAATGTGAAGTATACCTGAACTGAATATAATGCGCAAAAGCAGCAAAGGACAGGAACCGTCTCGTATTGGAGTCTTCTTATTTGCCAGACCCATTATGTGGTCTCTGTCTTTTTGCTCTAGTAACACACTGAGTAACCTCCTCATAATCACACACCAAAAGCCAAAGGCTTCTCCACGAGCCACCTGCCTCCAAAGCTCATGATCTTTCCATATGCGAGCTGTTTTGCAGACACATAGGGATGATGATTTCCTTAAGAATCATTAATTCACTGGACCAGGCTGCAACTACAACCTTAGGAGGAGCTTAGGGTATAAGAGCCAAGGTGTTTCTGCCCAGGATCACTCAGATGCAAGGATCTGGAGCTGAGAAAAACTGCTGCAGCCCAAGCTTTCCCATGGAGTTCTTTACGTAGCGTTAAATCTGGGAGCTCAAAAGCAGGAGGCCTGTAGAGTAGACATTAAATAATGAAACCTCGCAGTGTGAGCCCTTCACTTGTGCCTCTCAAACACAACTGAGGTACAAAAGGTTGGTAACTGTACTGATTTTAAAACTTTATCCAAGTGACTATTTGGATTGCCATTTAGAAGACAGAAACGTGCTCTTTTAGGAAACTGAACAGGAAGTGGAACCTGAAACTGTGGGGTGGCTATAGCATCTCTACAAGATGGCACTCAAATATCTTCTTTGCTTTTATTGTCTACCTGGATCAAATATACGTTTATATCATCGTCAAACGTGGATTTACCATGAAGCTAAGGAAGCCTGAACTTCCTTACTTCATGAGCCCTTTTAGGATTCTGTGATTGTAGGTGACATGGATGGAACCAGAGACTGCTATATTGAGTGAAGTAAGTCAGACACAGAAAAGACAAACATCGTATGATATTGCTTATATGTGGAATCTTAAAAAAATGGTACAAATGAACTTATTTACAAAACAGAAATAGACTCACAGATGTAGAAAACAAACTTACGGTTACCAAGGAGATGGGGGGAGGGATAAACTGGGAGATTGGGATTGACACATACACAGTACTATATATGAAACAGATAACTAATAAGGACCTACTTATAGCACAGGGAACTCTACTCAATACTCTGTAATGACCTATATGGGAAAAGAATCTTAAAAAGAGTGGATATATGTATATGTATAACTGATTCACTTTGCTGTACACCTGAAACGAACACAGCATTGTAAATCAACTCTACTCCAATAAAAATTAAAATGAAAAGCCACGGCCATATCTGATTTCTCTCTGTATTCCCTGCATTCAGAATAAAGCTTGCCTGGAACTGTTCAAAAAATTTTTGAGAGATGAAAAAAAAAAAAAGATTCTGTGATTGGCCTCCGTCATGTTTGTATTTATAATTTGATATTCTTTTCCTTAGAATAGAGAATTCCTTTTAGAATAGAGGATCCCTCCCAAATTGTGTGTCACACCTCACATAACCTACATTTTTCCCTGATTATTACAGAACAGTAGTATGACTTACATTTCTTAACTTACTAGTCTAGTTCACGCACGTTCATGTTCTACGTATCACATTTTGACTGTTCCTTTTCCACCCCGCCCAGGACTTGGGGGTGTAACTTATGAGTTTCTGGAAGACACTGCGTTCCAGCCCAAGCCCACCTCGGACCCCCTCTTACAATGTTGTAATTAGCATGTCGGCATGTATTTCACAGTTGTAATTAGCACGTCGGCATGCATTTTGGAGTTGCGAACAGCATGTTGGCATGTATACTTTCGGTCTTTTCCTTCTATGTTTTAAACAGTATTCATGATGGAAAACAAATAACGTGTCTTGCTTTTTTCAGTTAATATCATATCATACAGATGTCTTCATTGTCATCATTTAATGCCTTCAGAATAACCCACTGAGTGAATACTCCACTGAGTCAGTATATCATAACTTGGTAATTAATTCCCTTACTATTGGAAATTTAAGATTGGAGCACTGGTTGTGATTCAGATATAGCTTAAAAAAATAATTGGACAGCGATGGCAGGCTTGGAGATTAGGTCCTAGTGGAGTCCAGGGTCAGACTTTAATGATAAATCGATTTGGGGATAAAGTCTAAGGTAACTCCAAGGCCCTTTGGCTTGAATCCACAAGAGATATTTGGGAGATTTTTATTTATGTCAGAATTTCTCATTAGATTCTGAGCCCCGCGAAGACAGGGTCAGCGATGCCTCATCTATCATCATACACTCAGAGCCTGGCTTGGTGCTTGGTACACATAAGATTCAATAAATATACTATAAGTGAATTAACTAAGGAAAATCCACAGTCTTCAGAGGCTACACCAAAGCCAAAGCAAACAAAAACTCAAGATGTTGAGATTAGGAAAATATTAAGTTTATTTTGAAGGGAGAATATTTACTTTGTAAAATGGGTACATTTCAAAATGTCCTTCTGATGTTTATATGATTCATAACTGAATGGCTAAAGTTGTCTTGCTGGGGTACTTTGTGGGGATCCTGCAATTTCTCTCTATACATTGTGTTTCTCCCATCAGGCAGATGCTGTCTTTAGAGAATATGTAATTAATAAAGGTGACAACCTATTAACTCCACCTTTTAAACTGTAGCTCTTTCAAGCAACAAATATCCTGCAGTAATCTAATTTCCACACTACCTTTTTTTAATGAGGTGTTAATTTTTTAATTACAGGCTAACTGAACTAAGAATGACTAGACACCCATTCACAAATGGAGCCAACGTTTTTTTCTTAATGGTTTCCTCTTTCCCTCCAGTTTTATAAAGCAAAATTTAGAAGCCATGTCTCATGTTATATACAGGCTATGAATCTTCCAGTTCCCAGCTTTTCTTCTCTCTCCAAATAGTTTTTACAGCAAAGCAAAAAAAAAAAAAAAAAAAAATACCTAAGGACTAAGGGTTTTCAATCCTTTGGCTAATGTTTTATATCACTACACTTTTCTGTAAAGGGAGCTTTACTGTTACACAAGAATTGAGGTTTTCTTTTTAGGTTATAAAGAAAAATAACAGAAAGGGGAGAGGCAGAGTATCCATTTGTTAATTTGATAAGTATTTACTGAGCCTGTCTCAGGCCGGACACATGCTGAAGGCGGGATGGAACCTGGAAAGACAATGCCCAGCCTTCAGGAGCTCATATTCCCAACGGCTGAAGGAAGAATTCTAATTTCTGTTCTCCGACTGATGATTCTTTGGACATTCTCTCTCTGATTCCGACTGATCCCTCATCTCGAAAATGTGAACACTACAACCTGATAGGTTTATCTTACCTCAGAATTGTGGTGGGGGTCAAACAAAAAATAAAGAATATATGAATGTCTGAAGCGTAGAAAACGCTCTGTTGTTAATTTACTAGGGTTTAGAGTTAAATTATGTAATTTAACACTTAATTTATGTAATTTAACACCTAATTTAAAAAATTAGTGTATGTAATGATGTAAGGCACATTCAGTCTTTCAAAAGGCGCACGTGAGAATGATCGAATTCAGGAATCAGCAAATGACGGTGCATGGCCCTAATCCAGCCTGCTCCCTTAAGTTTTACTGAAACACAGGGTAGGCGAATGCTTGGCTCTGGTGCCCTGGCGGCTTTTCATGTCTCCACATAGGGCAAAGCTTCACTACAGCTAAGCTAAGCTTCGGCAGAGTGCCCTGGGACCCGCCGGATCACGCGCATGGGAGGGTTATGAGCGCCTGCTACAAAGCTGCTCTCCTCCCACCTCCCTGTGCGCCAGGGAGGCTGTCAGGAGATGGTTTCTCGCCGCCTTCTCCTGGGTTCTAATGAGGTATAAGGCTTTTTGCCCCCTACTCTCGCCCCTACTGGGATGCAGCTGCAGGCTAGAAAACCGCAGCACAGAATCAGCTCCTCAGCAGCGTGGGGCCCGAGTTCTCACGCGCATTGTCATCTGGCCTCTTCCGTTTTGGTGTCATCTGTGGGATAAGGGACCTGGGTAGCTGACACCTTTTCTGCTCTTACTTTTGTTGTCTACATAAGTAATAAACTGACTGAATCTAAAAGTGAATCCTCCCTTTGCCGGATGAACCTGTGTGGCTTTTGCTGACACACAGATAGCCACCCCCACTCACTATGGTCTGTGGCTGTTTCCATGCTACGAGGACAGAGTTAAGCAGCTGCAACAGAGACCCTATAGCCTGGGAAGCCTAAAACACCTTCTGTCTGGTTCTTTACAGAGAAAGTTTGCAAACCCACTGATCTAATTAATGCACAATCCTTAAAATGGTTTTAAAGTCTAAATCAAAAGCCTTCCCATCACCACTTCCCCAAGCTTTCCTTTCCTTAGGTCTGAGGAGCTTCAATCAGCCAGACTCACTGGAAGTTTACACTATTTCCTTGGCGGGGGCGGTGGTGTGGGGAATAACAGCTTGATTTCTGGATGTGACGACTGCAGCTCAAGTCCTGTGATCATTCTTTTCTTCTTGAAGCAGGGAGATAAGACCTCTATCAGCTCTTGGCCACTCTGTTTCCCTCCAAGTGGCAAGTTATGACTTTATATTGGTACTTATATCAGTAGGAATTAAGTTAGCGGCTATTCTCGCCTGCTTCACCTTGTGCATCCCTATGAAGACCTTTTACCGCTTTCACGCTGCTATTGGGAGCCCCTGGCTGGGCACCGGCCTCAGCTGATGGTGGTGTCAGCTTACCTACCTTCCATTTCACATGCTGTACCCGTATGCAGCCCTTTCCAGATTCCCATATTCTTCAGAATTCGGCAAATATTAATCCATTTCATGAAACTAACACATGCATGTGGTAAGTCAGTCTTAGAGTACCAAGGATACACAGGAAAGGTAAAACTTCTCTCCCACTCTACATCCCCAGAAGTCACCATCCAGCCTGATGAGTTGCTTTATTATTTGCAGAGTTTTTCCATGCTATTTCTTAAATGGGATGTGCAAAAAAAAAAGGTTAAAATCAAAACAAAATCTTTTTGCTTAGCTTTTGAGGTCAAACTCAACGGAAACATATTTTTAAAATATCGTTCTTTCCAAACAGCTTTCCGAGGAAAACAGCTATGGGAAGTCCAAAACGCTGTGCTGTTGGCTCCAAGTTTCAATGTGTGCACGGTGTGGATGGCGCAGGCGTGCACTGTTTTCAGACCCTCCTGGGTCCAGGGTCACCTCTAGAACAGCTAGAGAATGGAGACTCACTTTACAGTAACCCAGGGGTACAAAACCTCTGTTTGGTCTCCTTAA
Organism: Physeter macrocephalus; assembly: GCF_002837175.3. Classification (NCBI taxonomy): domain Eukaryota; kingdom Metazoa; phylum Chordata; class Mammalia; order Artiodactyla; family Physeteridae; genus Physeter; species Physeter macrocephalus. The sequence continues at coordinate 23,317,444 of NC_041221.1, forward strand.
CCCAGCCTGGTGGCAGGCACTGATGGGAAGAAGCTGGGAGTGCTTGTCAGTACACCTGAGTTCAGCCTGTCCTGGTACTAACTAGCTCTGGCTCGCAAGAACACCGTGAAAAATGCCATCAGATGGCTCGTCCCTGCTGAAATCTGACCACTGAGCGTGATGTCCTCATTGTACCAGGGGCAGCACAGGGAACCGAAGATAAAGTCTGGGCCTTGGGGTCAGAGAGCCCTGCTCTGAAGCTGGGTTTCACATCGCACGAGCTATGTGACTTTGGGCAGGGTGCCAGAAGTCCCTGACACCACTTCCTCATCTGAAACATAGAGATGGTATTTGACTTTACTGTCAGGGTGTAATGATGAAGGAAAGTGGGGATAAGATCTAGCACAGTGCCAGACATGTAAAAGAATCTTGGGAAATTGTATCAACTGTTACCATTTATAAGCATTTTGATTGATATCAAACTGCATTGCCTCTGAAAAAGATATTCAGAAAAATGAACAATGTGAATATGATTTTGAAGGAGACAGGTAATTTAGTTAAGCTCAATTTCTCTTCTAAACACTTCAAAATTCATTTATAAAAATGATTTTCTGATAACAAAATTACTTACATTGTACTATGAAAAATATATTTAACAAAGAAATGAGTATTTATTGTTACTCAATTGTTATCCTGTCCCTATGCCGTGTACTTCTTTAGGCATATTTCTTGAACGTTAAAATTGTTTTTGTCCAGAAAAAAAAAAACACCACACTATCTTTCTCCATAATTTATAAAAAAGAGATCTGGTCATGTAGGTACCAGTTCCTTAAAAATGGATTTTTTTCTGCAATGAGTGTTAGAGAGGTCTTCCTATCTTTCTACAGGAGGAAGATGGCAGAGAAACATTGGGAGAAATCCAGAGAAACTCTTGGGTTGAAATCTTTAGATTTTCTTTTCTCTAATGGAATATTTAAGGGTCAAATACAAACTAACCCACTCTGGGTGGGAGCACACAGAAGACCACAGTCTATCAGTTTACAATAAAGTTATCATCTCTCACTGCTTTCCTCTGAGTGAGTGGACAAGCAAACAGCAGGGAGATTCAGCTCTAGATATAACTGTAAAATCTTGTCCTCCCAGGAGCCTGATAAAGGCAGGCAAGGGGCTTATTCTCCTTGAAAGAAAAAGGGGGAACTGTCAACTCCTACTGGGCGGCTGGGCCTGGTGGTGGTTGATGCCTGTGGATTCATGGTTGAACTTCAAGTGCAGCTGCCTAGGAGACAGGGGTGGCCAGATAATGCCTGGCCTCCCTGACCTGATGCAGGACCTAGTTGCCTAAGTTGCACCTACAAGTTGCTGAGCTAGCAGAGCACCAGGAAAAAGGTGAATCGCCTCGTGCTTTGCAAACCAGAAACTCCCATTTCAGCACGAGAAATACCTGTGTATGGCACAGGCCTGTTTTCCTGCCTGTTATCCCCTGTCATGTCCCCCCAGAGCATGCTGGGCTGGAGCTGGAGGACTGGTGCCCTTCCAGCTTCATTTAACTTGCGACACTCCTGTTAACGAGACCCCAACCCTCCCTGTCGCCCACTGAACCATCAGCAACTGGGCTAGAATAATTCCTGCCCTAGGCTAGTCCTGCAGGAAACACAAATCAGAACAAATTTCAAGCAGCCATTGGTTAAATTTAGGGAAAAGGTGTTATATAAAAGACAGTTGTTAATCAATGTCACTATTTGTTATGATTAATCACAACAGACAGCATCATTATTAGTTGGGAGGTCCCTAATGTTATTTATTTCTCAACACTCTGATACCAAAGGAGGCATCACATTATATACCTCATTGTCTAAAATCATCTAGAAAGGAATATTGTAACGATTTTTATTAAACACAAAAACCTTCCTTCTACATAAGAATACCCATTTTGCCCATTTGCATTTTACATTACATATATTTTCCCATTTGATTCTACAGCAATTCACATGTGTTAGATGAGAAAGTGAGGTTTGAAATACTTTAGTGGCCAGGTTAAAAAAAAATGTGTGTGTGTGTGTGTGTGTGTGTGTGTGTGTGTGTGTATATATATATATATACACACACACATACATACTTGTAGCAGATTAATTCAGGAACACCAAATATCAGCAACATCACTGAATGTTATAACGCATTGAAAAATTTATTTTAATCCTGACGTCTGCTTACCGATGTTATACAGTGGCTCCTCCTCCACAGATACTGATGTGTTACTGTCATCACAACAACCTGGTTTGCATCGGAACTCTCTGCATCCTGGATGCAGGATTCACAAGGATGCCAAGGTCCTCGTCTCATTCAACCACGGGAAATCTGAAAGCCCTCGGGGCTCCTGCGCCCTCTCTCTTGGTGGCGCCTCGACAAGGGGCGCCAGCACGCCGGATGGTCCCCTGGGGCTGCCCTACCTGCGCGTGTGGTGGAACTGGCACCTCTTCAGTGGGATCTTGGCCACGTGCTCCCGCAGGCCCACGAACAGGACGCTCTGGCTGTGGAGGATCTGCAGGCTTCTGATGGGCTCCGGCCGCCTCTCGGGGAAGAGCTCCATCTCTTCCAGCAAACAGCTGCCCGAGGTCTGAGTCAGGGGCGCCCGCACTTTTTTAATGGTGCCGTAATCTGCGGAGGCGACAGGGAAAGAAGAAAGTGAGGTCAACGGGTCTCACCAGCCACTCGCCAGCTGAGCCACCGGGGTTCTCCAGCCTGGCTGCACGTAGGGTCATCTGCTGATGCCAGGGCCCTACCTACTCTGGACCTGTTCAATTAGCCCCGCTGTACGTGGGACCAGGCGCCAGTATCTTCCCAGCTCTCGGCAGCGCGGACATACAGCCAAGGACGAGAACCACTCGGCTACTTGCTGCCTGGTCCCGATGCAAGTCTAGAGACCCAGAGCAGCGCAGCCAGCTTTGCACCATGCCCTGGAGAACATCAGGTGAGAGGAATCCCTGGATTCTCAGTGAGAGACAGAGGAGCTGACCCTGCTGCCCCAGCACAGGAGACCCCGCATGATGGATAGCTGCAGATATGCAGGGAGCAGAGGACCACCTGCTTCCCTCCTGCCCTGGAAGTACATCCTTCTCTGCCTTTCTGTCTAGATCCCCTCCTTCCTCTCTCTCTCCCCCAGGCTTGTTCTTTGGGATGCTCTTCTGGGTCTCAGCTCCACGGCTTCTTCTCTCCTGTACTAATGAACATCCATTTCTGACCCGGTCCCCTCCCCACTCGAGGTTTTCTGCTCACCATGCGCTTAAGCTCATTTATTTTGGCTATGAGCACTGCCCGAGGACAAGTGTCCTAGTGTCCCTGGAACCACAAAGACTCTCCAGAGTGGCTGTGATGGGCACAGAGAAGGGTCCTCTCCACCAGGGAGGGGCATGGTACAGCCAACCCCCAGGGCTGGGACCCAGACCTGAAACGTGCTGTTGTCCTCGGTGCGCTGTGGTGAGGCCCCCAAGGCCAGCGTGCAAGTCCAGGGAATGAGACCCAACTCTCTAGAAGCACTTCTGAAAGCCGTCCACAAGTTCCTCAAACCACCCTGGAGGCAATGACTTCATAAAACCCAAGGGGATCTGATTTTCAAAACATTGTAATGCTTATTCTGTAAACACAGATAATGAGGCTATCAAGTCATCTAAAACAGGAAATAAAATCAAGAACCTCTGGCTTCAAGGCTTCCGATCCATCTGCTAATCTCACAAAAGATTTGGACAGAAAATACCTTTCCAGTTTTTCATTCCTAGGAGAGTCCTTAGAGACGAAGGATGTTTACATTTAGAGGGAAAATACCTAGGTGGATATATATTATCCTGAGTTCATTAAGAAACGTATATCCGAAACATCTCCAGTGAACATTTATTGATTATGAACTGACTGCTATAAGCACTATGCATGTAATCGTGTATAAAATTATGCATATACTAATGTATGCAGTATTGGTAAGCCACTGCTTAATTTTATTTTAGGTTAGCTGGTTAAACATGTCACTTTTGAGAACGTTCAAGCACAAACAGGATTACTATGTATACTGGGAAGATTAAAAATATAGTACCTGTTTTTTTTTTTTTAACATCTTTATTGGAGTATAATTGCTTTACAATGGTGTGTTAGTTTCTGCTTTATAACAAAGTGAATCAGTTATACATATACATATGTTCCCATATCTCCTCCCTCCTGTGTCTCCCTCCCACCCTCCCTATCCCACCCCTCTCGGTGGTCACAAAGCACCGAGCTGATCTCCCCGTGCT
>NC_041221.1:23322066-23358088 GCF_002837175.3 Physeter macrocephalus
TTTTTTTTTTTTTAGATTCCATATATATGTGTTAGCATACGGTATTTGTTTTTCTCTTTCTGACTTACTTCACTCTGTATGACAGACTCTAGGTCCATCCACCTCACTACAAATAACTCAGTTTCGTTTCTTTTTATGGCTGAGTAATATTCCATTGTATATATGTGCCACATCTTCTTTATCCATTCATCTGTCGATGGACATTTAGGTTGCTTCCATCTCCTGGCTATTGTAAATAGAGCTGCAATGGACATTGTGGTACATGACTCTTTCTGAATTATGGTTTTCTCAGGGTATATGCCCAGCAGTGGGATTGCTGGGTCGTCTTTAAGGGAAGAGTGTGTGTTTGTGAGCACACAGCAAGGGAGTGGGCGGGGACAGAGAGAGAGGGAGAGGCGGGGAGAGGGAGTGGGGAGAGGGAAGCGGGGAGCGAGAGAGGCAGAGGCAGTCTACGCAGCAAGGCAGCATTTTAATAAATGCTCACGCTTAAAGTGTGCAAAACAATTTGTATGTATTTACTGTGTAAGTCAATCTAATTTTGACTTGGAGACCACAATTTCCAGCTGGTGGGAAATTCAACCCAGTGATGTTTGGGTCTTCCTGCCTGCATGGGGCAAAGCATCAAAGATGAGCCCGGCACCAAGGCAGGGATGGGAGCAGGTGGCAGCTTCAGGGAAGGCGACCTCAGCGTAGTGTCTCAGCCCCAATATACCCTGAGAGGAGGTCTCCACCGGCAGACGGAAGTGCCAGCCTCCTGTGGACCAGTGACAGGCACGGAGCCTTTGCTGACCTTTGGGACATCCCGACAATAGGACGCGGCCCGAGACAGAAGTTAGGAGCCAGGGCCTGCCACCGTCCGGTGAGCTGCGAGGCTCTGATGAGTCTTAAGTAGAGATTCTTGGGAATAAACACACTACTCTATATAAAATAGATAACTAATAAGACCCCGCTGTAGAGCACAGGGAACTCTACTCAATACTCTGTAACGGCCTATATGGGAAAAGAATCTAAAAAAAAAAAAAAAAAAAAAAGAGCAGATACATGTATGCGTCTAACTGATTCACTTCGCTGTACACCTGAAACTAACACAACATTGTAAATCAACTCTACTCCAATAAAAATTTTTAAAAGAGAGACTCTTGGGATAAAACAGAACATTTTAAAGCAATGCAGGGGTGGAGGTGAGGAGGGGCTGAGGAGGCTGGAGTCCAGGCGGCGAACTGTCATCTTTTGACGGTTACCACGCTATTTTCATGGGAAACATGGGTGAGAGAACTGAATCCTATTCAACGGGTGCACAGAGACTCCTGGCTTTTATTATTTATTTTGCTGATGGATTATTACTCTGAGAAACCAAATCAATAACAATTCAAACGTCGATATGCTCATACGCAGTTTGAATTCTTAAGCAACTGTGCGGGGAAAAAACACATTTTCAAAGATCTTTAACCCTTCGATTTAAAAGAACTAACCATCATTGATCAACACTTCTCAGTGTGTATTTCTGCACGCCTTGTATCCGACTTTCCAGCTGACTGGGATCTAACCAAACTAGAGGACTTCTTAGCGTTTCAGAGAAGGGTACTAAGCATGGACTTAGGTGCCCGGCCGCCATCTACGCCTCTGCCGGGTCTTCTTCACCCGGAGCCACCCGATCACGTGGGGCGCCTCGCGAAGTTCCCCGTTCTGTTGGCAGCAGGGTCAGCACATCCAGACCCCAGGAGCCTCCTTCTGTCCCCTCGACGCCGGCCCTTCCTCAGCCTGCACCTTGGCCGCACTGTTCACACGCTGTCACCTTAGTGTAGAACGCCTTCCTCACCCGGACGCCCCCAGAACACTCACCCTACGCTACTCACTGTCTCTGGCGTGAGCATCTGGACGCATGCACGACCACACCCCTCTCCTGCCTCGGACCCTCTGCCTCAGGTGTCTACACGGTACCAAGTCACCCACGGGCCACGTGAGGCCCGAGCCCAAGCTGATGTCAGTAAATCAGCTTTACTGCATGTGGGCGAATGGACCCAAGTTTGGTTTGGTAACGGAGCAAGGACGTGGCAAAGCCGATTTTTTTTGTTTTCTTTTTCTTTCAGAGGCAGAAAGTCAGAGCCTGGCTCCTAAGAAACCCAGGAACAAAGATCCACTTCATATGAGAGGACAGAACAACAGGACTCGGGGAGGTCCCTCAGAGTGCTTTTACGTTTTGTTGTCTTTGCTTTATAATATCTGCCACAGTTTAACTACTAACTTAGTTGTTTTGTGGCTTCTACGCTTGCCGTTATTAAGCTCCACGAGGGCAGACACTATCAGTTTTGTCCTCTGATGTCCGCAGCGCGGCCACCACTGTGGCCTATGGAGATTAATAAATATGTGCTGGACGAGAGACTCAACTAACGAGTGAGGGAAGGAAGGAAGAAACATAGACAGGAGGGAAGAAGGCAGGAAGGAAGGCAACTGTTATGGGAATGTCATTATCACTTATACATTTGCCAAAAAGACTCCTGATTAATATTTCTGCATCGCAACATTTAATGAGAGGTACGATATCGGTCAGATCAGTCCGTGTGAAGGTGAAACAAGTAACAGTATTTCCCCAATTCCCAAATATTTCAACTAAAAGTGTCATAAACTAAATATGAATGAGGAAAATCATTTTCATCGGTTTCAGCTGAGAAAATATCAGCTCCGAAAATTCACCATAGAAAAATAAAACCACATACACCTGAAACTCAATACTCTAGTCAAAGTCAGTGGAAGGGAAAAAATCAATGCTAGAAATACAGAAAACCTTCTCAATCAGTCTGTAAAATTTTGAGACCAGAAAGGAAGGAGAAAATTGGCACTTCCTGTCAACTGCAGATCACTTCCCCAAGGAGAGAGGAGGAGAGCGGCTTCTGGAAGTGCAGAATCAGAGCTGACAGCAAGACCACGGGGCTGGCACTGCCTTGGCCCAAATTCTCATAATAGTCACCTTTTTGTGAGAATGTGAAATGCTAATTACCTTATGGACACACATTTGAGGGTCAGATATCTGTAGCTTATCTCTAAAATTGAAAACCACAGCTACTCGTGAAAGAGAGCTACTGCAAGATTTTTCAGGCTGATGAAAGCTGATAGTATGGTTGTCATTTGAAAGACATGAATAGTTGTAATTACATGAAAATGTAAATATTGTGCCGAAGAACTTATATTTGCCTAATTTCAGCAGAACAGGAAGCATGCTTATACTTTAGGGGGTTGGCAGATTCAGTAAAGCATGCCCACTTAAATTTGAATTTTAGATAAACCATTAATTTTTTTAGTATTAGTACATCCAATTCAATATTATTCATGGTTTGCCTGAAATTCAAATTAAAGTAGGCATCCTATATTTTTATTTGTTAAATCTGGCAGCCTTATTATATCCACATCTCATTTAATCATCTCAGCAAGCTGGTGAGGATGTAACAAATATATGCATGAGTATTCCCACTTTACAGATGAGAAAACTGAGTTTCAGAGAGTAGAAGAACTGATATCTATTTCCTATGAACTGTACTTTCAAAATCCTGTAAGGGAGTCAGACATGAAATGGAAGTTCACGTCAATGTTAATGAACAAGAGAAAGTAACAATGGACCCCAAATAAACATTAATTAAAAAGCCAGTGTGATACCTAGGAAAGAGTAGTTATATTTAGATTGTTGCATACTCTTTTTATTCCATGAAATCTTCTGGAAGTCATGAAACGTAACCAGTTGGGAGGTAGTTAGAAGGAAGGCAACATCCCGATCCATCGGAAGCTGCCCACGTGGAGGACAAACACCGTCGGCAGCTGCTTCAGAAAGCACCGGGGTCTCCTGGTTACCGGGACCACATTCCTTCTCACAATCCAGGCACAGACAGGCAAACACAGTGACTGACGTCCGTGCTCCCTTACACCATCTACCTAAAGGGTGAGGCATGCAGAGCCAGATCAAACATGTCTGGATGAACAGAAGTTGTATGTACACTTAAAAGGCAGTATCTCTGGGAATAAGAGAAAGGGACAACTACCCCCCAAAACAACAGCCATGCACGGCACCGTCACCAGACCAGACCAGACCTTGAACAAATGAAGGGCTTCACTGAAGTGCTTGCCAGGGATATGAGAACTCTTCTGGGCACAAATCATCAGACTGTAGGTCCAAACAATTCCTAATATTGATTTTTGCTGGTGACTAATAAAGTCATGGAAGACCAGAGGCACATCTGACGGCAGGTGGGAAACACAGAGGCAAAACTGGATTATCGTAATAAGAGAGGTATTCATTTCAACCTCAGTATTCTGAGCCATTAGGAAAATGACCAAAGGAAAAAGCAAAAGTCATAAACAAAATGGTACACTAAGGTAAAGCTGGAACACTGTCACATGAAACACTAATAAATCCAATTTTAAAAGTGACTTCTGGGGAAGAAATATTTACATAAAACTTATCAGAAGACTGGAGGGTTACTTGAAAAGGACATGAAGAAATCCCCCCCAAAATTCCAACCACAAGAAATGTTCCATGAAACACTGAAGTTTGCTCCACGACCTCCAACCCACAGCAAAATATGTGCACGTCCTATAGCTAATGAGCTACCAAGCACCTTAGGGGAAGAGTAAGTAAAATGAGAACAAAACCAGGGCTTCCCTGGTGGCGCAGTGGTTAAGAATCCACCTGCCAATGCAAGGGACGTGGGTTCGAGCCCTGGTCCAGGAAGATCCCACAGGCCACGGAGCAGCTAAGCTTTTAAAAGTGACTTCTGGGGAAGAAATATTTACATAAAACTTATCAGAAGACTGGAGGGTTACTTGAAAAGGACATGAAGAAATCCCCCCCAAAATTCCAACCACAAGAAATGTTCCATGAAACACTGAAGTTTGCTCCACGACCTCCAACCCACAGCAAAATATGTGCACGTCCTATAGCTAATGAGCTACCAAGCACCTTAGGGGAAGAGTAAGTAAAATGAGAACAAAACCAGGGCTTCCCTGGTGGCGCAGTGGTTAAGAATCCACCTGCCAATGCAAGGGACGTGGGTTCGAGCCCTGGTCCAGGAAGATCCCACAGGCCACGGAGCAGCTAAGCCTGTGCACCACAACTACTGAGCCTGTGCTCTAGAGCCCGCGAGCCACAATTACTGAAGCCCACGCGCCACAACTACTGAAGCCCACGCGCCTAGAGTCCAGGCTCTGAAACAAGAGAAGTCACCTCATGGATATATATGCACTACCGAACGTGAAATAGATAGCTAGTGGGAAGCAGCCACATAGCACAGGAAGATCAGCTCGGTGCTCTGTGACCACCTAGAGGGGTGGGATAGGGAGGGTGGGAAGGAGACGCAAGAGGGAAGGGATATGGGTATATATGTATACGTATAGCTGATTCACTTTGTTATACAGCAGGAACTAACATACCATTGTAAAGCAATTATACTCCAATAAAGATGTTTAAAAAAAAAAAGAGAGAAGCCACCTTAATGAGAAGCGCACTTGCCGCAACTAGAGAAAGCCTGCACTCAGCACCGAAGACCCAACGCAGCCAAAATAAATAAAATAAATAAATTAATTAATTAATTTAAAAAAAGAGAACAAAGCCAAACAAACAAAAATGCATGTTTTTCTGCAGAAAACAATATTTTGGTTTCAATGAAAAAATGTTCTTAGGGCAAAGTGTGGTAGTAAAGAAACCTGCCAGGACACATTCCTAACGCATTTCATGGGAACAGAGCGACTTGCACATGGGACCTGAGGAAGCAACAATGACTAGAATCCCCACGAAACTTTCGAGCACCGATGGCTGGAGGCGAGAGCCCACAGAGTGAGTCTAGACCAGCATCATCCGACGGAACGGTAGCGCCATCCATGCAAGTAACTGAAAATTTTTCTAGCAGCCACATTTAAAAAAGAAAAAAAAAAGAGCAGGTGAATTAAATTTAATTACAAATTTTTATTTAACCTGATGTATCCAAAATAGTGTACAATCTTCCAATATGTAATCAATATAAAATGATTGAGCTATTTTGCATTCTTTTTTTTCCTGCTAAGTCTTTGAAATGAGGGCTCAGTTCAGATGACCCACGTTTCGGGTGTGCAGTGGTCACATCAGGTTATGGCTACGGTATTGGACAGCTTAGAGATGTAGAGGGGTGGCCCGGTACTGCCCTCAAGAGTCAGCTGCCCACCACTCCCCAAAACAGGCAACAGCTTCATAACCCACAACATGGCAAGCTTCATTTCACTACATTTCACATACTCAGCCTTGCCATATGATTTCCACCGAAGAAAGGGTTCCAGCAGGAAGGGCTGAGAGTAACTGAACAAAAGGTTCCATCTCCACAAATGTTTGGGAACCCCTGCACTAGAGCTCCTACTGCAGGTAAGATGATGCAGGTCCTTAAAGGTTAACTGAAGGCTCATGGGTGTCCAGCCAGTGAGTGTAGCCCTGATATTAGAACCTGGCCCCTAACCCCTCACCTGGCCACCTGGTGTCACCCGCTGGTAATCTGCCCACAGGCGGATGACAGATGTCCTGTGGGAGTGAACCCAGTTATTGTCAGCTTATATCAGAACCTTATGGACTGCCACAAAGTAAGCACAACCACTAAAGAAGATTCTTTCTGTCTGTGTTCATTTGCTTTGTAGAGTTTTCCTTTCATTAGAGGTTAAGCTTGACCCTACTTTTTCGGAGTAGAGCTTCTGTATCACTTTTCTGAGAAAACCAATGACCTTGACTGCCCTCCCAAACAGAACTGGTGAGGGCGACGTGACTGTTCATCATTCGCAGCCTGGATAATCAACATATAAGTGAGAGAGTGGCATGGACATATATACACTACCGAACGTAAACTAGATAGCTAGTGGGAAGCAGCCGCATAGCACAGGGAGATCAGCTCGGTGCTCTGTGACCACCTAGAGGGGTGGGATAGGGAGGGTGGGAGGGAGGGAGACGCAAGAGGGAAGAGATATGGGAACATATGTATAACTGATGCAGTTTGTTGTAAAGCAGAAACTAACACACCATTGTAAAGCAATTATACCCCAATAAAGATGTTAAAAAAAAAAGCATTCAATAAATGTTAGTGACAAAAAAAACCCAAAACATATGAAAGCCAAAGCAAACAAGAAAAAAAAAAAACACTGATGTATTTATACCAAAATTAAACTAACAAGGAAAGAGAAGCATAGATGTAAACTTGATGTACAAACAGAAAACTACGGACCACTTTTATTTTCCTAATTCAGTCAATTTTCGGAATCCAAGGTAAGTCCTTGGGGGAGAGAATACGAGAGATCCCATTGGTTTAGGCACTCTAATTGCAAATCATCTACCATCATTATGATTTCTAAACTAAACTTTCAAACAGTCGTAGGACATTAGAGTTGGAAGGAACCTACAACAATATTTTGAATTTTGCAGGTGAGGAAAGCAAAGTCCAGAAAGGTTGAGTTCCAAAGATCAGACGATTGGGCCAAAATTTAGGTCCTCTGCATATCAATCAAGTGCTGGTTTCTAAATTTTTGAAGGTATTTTTGTTTTGAAAATATGGAAAGTATAATATACAATCCTTATAATGGTGCATCAGTAATAGTATGGCTGATAAGTTTCTTAAAAGATCAGGTGGTCTGATAAAACAGTGTATTAAGCAGTAGTGGTTATTCAAGGCAGAAGATTAAGCTATGATTTACGGGAATGCTTATCTTATCACAGAATTCCCTACACATGTAACTACTATATAAGTGGTGCCAGGACAGATCTGACTTCTCTACCAGGCTAGGGACTCTCATTTCCTCAAGTTCGGGATGCAAACATGAGAATAAATGGATGAAAAACGCCTAGAACATTCTATTTCAGTTATTTTTTTAAAAAAAGAGGATTTAAGGTGACAAAAGATTGGTTTAAACCAAAAACTTTTACAGTAAAAATGACTCTCTAACCACTAATTGCTTTATGTGGTGTAAGCTGTATGTAATATAAACTCTAATGGATGTAATTCAGTTATTAGTAGTTGAAAATTCACTATATTTTTGACTCTGGGGGAAAATAGCTGGTCTTTCTCTAAATTTCAGCAATCAGTTTGCTAATTAACATGGATTCAATAGTTTAAACAAGATTCTGTTCTGCATCTTGATAGGGATGTTCAAATATAGCAATGTCTCATTTGGTATGAAATATACCTTATAATAAAATATGGACTATTATGGGTTGGATTGTACCCCGTCAACATTCTTTTGTTTAAGTTTTAATTCATAATACCTCAGAATGTGACTGTATTTGGAGATAGGGCCCTTAAAGAGGTAATGAAGGTAAAATGAAGTCATGCGGCTGGTTCCTAATCTAATGTGACTGATGTCCTTATAAGAAGAGGAAATTAAGACATAGACTTGTGCACCCAACATGTGAGGATACATCTGGAAGATGCCCGAAGGGGAGAGGTCTCAGAAGAAATAAACCCTGCCAACACCTTGATCTCGAACTTCTAGCCTCCGGAACTGAATAATCAACTTCTGTTGTTGAACCCACCCAGTCTGCAGTACTCTGTTATCTTTGTTAAGGCAGCCTGAGCAGGCTATCAGAGGGACTCCATGTCAAGAGTGAGAAGATTTTGTCAACCAGATAATTTGCTCAAAGCAATTTCAAAACTGGACTGCAAATTATTTTTCCACATTTCCCTAAGATATTATGACACAAATTCTAATGCAAAGGCATTATAAACTATGTTAGATAATTTTCTTTTTACCTTGTATGATTGCAACATAAAATTCATCTTAGTAACAGCCTGGTATGATCAAACACTGCCATGTATTTCACTTAATCCCCTGTACATATGATCCTGGGCTAGAAATGCAGCAGGAGATGATACAGAACATGTAGTATTGTGGAAAACTGATGCATTTTGATAAACATTATAAAATAATTCAAATAGCGGAAGCCTTGCTCACAACCTTTATGCTAACAACCCTGGTGGTCTTTGGGGGACAATTAGAACTAAATGAGTGCTCAGGAATGAGCTTTCCAGTATTTGAGGGAAAGGTCATTGATTATAATGAATTTCTTTTTGGAGGATGTCTAGAATTTTAGTTTCACCGAAATTTTGAGGGTTCATGAAAATGATGGTTTTTTTTTTTGGAAAGAGGGAAGGCAGAAAGGAAGGAGGGTGAAGGAGAGGGAAGGAAAAGAAATATGATCAGCTCCATATAACATTTACTACTGCTATAAATAAAAGTAATAATTTTTGATTTTCGTACTTGTATACGATCAGACAGCCTTCTGCAATTCATTAAAGCTTCAACAATGAAACAATACTTAAAGAAAAAAGCCATCATGCCCTATGGTCCTATGTGTGTAGCGGCATCAACTCTAATGAACTTGAGAACCCTGAACAAAGGCCGAGAAATCAATTCTTGAGTATAGCAGCCCGAAGCACTTCCAAAACACAGAATAAATATATATTTCCTCTAAGGTGCAATAAAACACTTAAGAGGGTGGAGCTGTAACATACTGGATACAGAGAAAATTTTTGTTTTAAGAGAGGGAAGAAGTCACACCATGAAACAAAGAGAGGGCTAGTTCAGGGAAATGTGATATAAAAATGAAGGATTCTTGCAAAGCCCTGGACGGTTAAATCTTTTATCTTGATTCTGTTCTCCTCTTACTACTTTTCTAAGTTCTGTTGTATTTTAAAGGAATGTTTATTATTCAACCTGCCATGTGCTGAATCCAGTACAGAAATTAAACCTGTGAACGGGACAGGCAATTCTGACCATGGTTGCCTGTGACAGGGCTGGAGATTCACTGCAGACACCAAGGCCACTACTCAGAGAAGCTGAATTACTTTATTTCCAATTGTGCATTTGACTGTATTTGAGTCTCTGCTGTTGTATCCAAGAGACATTTTTCGTGTTTGTCTCACAGACCCAGAGTTACTGCAGAGTAAAAGGAAGCACTTTGTATTTGCCTCTGTTACTGTTCTGAGCATTATCAGTGAGGTAATGATGAAATATCCTCTTCCACTCACCGAGCAGCATGTTGCCATAGCAACAGATCATTATATAAAGTTCATCAATTCAGCCAGTTGTGACTCCAAAGTAGCAGACAGCTAATATGTGTCAAAAGTTCTTTCTTTTAACCCATAAATGAGCAAATAAATTAAATTGGTCTTGGCACTGGGAACTCAGTATCGCATTTATATAGTAAAAGGGAATTAAAAGAAGAAAACAAGCCTTCTTGGCTAGTGTATGCCTGAAAAGGAGATTGTAATTAACTCAGTTTATCAGATTCAACTAATGGCTTATTTTTTCTCAAAAAACGATACGTTAGCCAGCTTAAACATCCTAGTCATAAATTATATGCAACATTCTTTTATCCCAAAGTATTATTTTTAAACCATATTCCTGCATCCTCACCCTCGGCATATAAATTCCGGGTAGTCAGGTGCTGGGGGACCTGGCCTGTCTTATTCACTGTGATCTCACTGGTGTCTGTGCCTGACACACAGTAGGTGCTCAAGCAGAGCACATGGTTCCATGTGAGGACCCTGGAGCCCGATGATCCAGGTGAGACTCCTGTCTCCAGGTCACTCACATCTGTGTCTCCTTCACCCCGGGGCCCAGCTCACAGGCCAGGGGCCATGCAGTGAGCTTATCTATGCAGAAGGCCTGGACAGTGCCTGGCACGCAGGATGCGTCATGTGAGAATTTGGTATTATTATTTTATTGCTATGTTTAGCTTACAGATTATAATCCTTACCCAAGTTTTGTCTAAAATGAGCAAGCTCCCTGCCTCTGTCAGTACTGGCCGCACATAAAGCAGAGGGCTGGATGATAGCTTTATTGCCTTACTGAAAAACAAAATGAAACAAAACACTCCTTTAAGTACTCCAAAGCATAAGCTGGTGCTTTTAGGAAATTTACCAGTGGAGTTTTCTGTGAATAAAAACCATATTCCACTTAAAACGAGACTGCAATTAATAGAGTCCTCTGGGTATCTTTTCTAAGCTCTCCTCTAACCCCACGGCTTAATTCTAACTCTCATCATTCTGCTAAGGAGACAATTCAAGTTTCTAGAAGGTAATTACTTACCTTAGATTTACTGTATCTAAATTACAAAACAACGACCCAGTTGGCAAAGCCGGCAGCCCTTCTCTGACAGTCACCAGGCAGGAACACAGAGTCTAAATTACCCTCTCACCCCTAGTGGTAAAATTTATACTGTGCCTGGTTCCATTAGGTGTGGACTGAGATGGCTGAGAAAAATCTATGCAAAGAACTTTTGTAATTTTGCAACATTAATTTGGAAGAAAAAGGAGAGCTCTCTACTCAATGGAATAAGAAAATTATTTTGTCATTTTGCTGAATCATTACATTACACTAATTATGAACTAGTGGCTGAGATTCCAAGCTATTTATTTTTTAACATCTTTATTGGAGTATAATTGCTTTACAATGGTGTGTTAGTTTCTGCTGTATAACAAAGTGAATCAGCTATACATATACATACATGCCCATATCCCCTCCCTCTTGCGTCTCCCTCCCTCCCTCCCTATCCCACCCCTCTAGGTGGTCACAAAGCACCGAGCTGATACCCCTGTGCTATGAGGCTGCTTCCCACTAGCTATCTATTTTACGTTTGGTAGTGTATATATGTCCATGCCACTCTCTCACTTCGTCCCAGCTTCCCCTTCCCCCTCCCCGTATCCTCAAGTCCATTCTCTACGTCTGTGTCTTTATTCCTGTCCTTCCTCTAGGTTCATCAGAACCTTTTTTTTTTTAGATTCCATATATATGTGTTAGCATATGGTATTTCCAAGCTATTTGGAGCTAGACTTTCACATGCTTTCTTCAGGCATGATCTCATCCACTTCTATAGCTTCAAAGCCAATCTGAGGTCTCTGTTACCGATCCAAACCTTTTTCTTTGGCCTCAAAGAAGAAGTTCTAACCGACTATCAGACCTACCACAGGAAACTGGAACTCAGCATATCCCAAAACTGAGCTGTGTCTCCCCTTTGGCTCAAATCTGTTCATGCATCTGAAATCCCTTTCCATTTGTTAGGACAAAATTTTCAATCTGACACATCCCACATTTTAGCTTCATCTTCTGTCTCTCTATCCACAATGCCAGCCTTTCAGAACACTTTCGCCTTTCAGAACACTCCATGCCTTTCTATATCTGCAGCTTTTCCATATCCAGTGCCTTCTTCCAGGAAGGTCTGTCCAAACCTTCTCCACCAGGCAACCATCTCCTACCTTCCAAGGGCCAGTCCCCCCTCTCCTCTGTGGGGTGTTTCTGACCCTCTCAAGCCAGGTCATTGTTCCCAAGTCTCTGTGCCTCTGGGATCTAGAGGGAGAAACCCTTAACCAGTCTTTGAGGAACAGATGGGGAACGGAAAGTCTACACTTTTCAACTGGACCTTGAAAGACGAATGTGCATTCACCCGGCAGAGAAGGAAATGAGGGCAGGTCGGGGAGGGAGGGTGTCCTGACCAAAGTGGGGGAGACTGGGACCCGCGGCTCCCAGACGTGTAGGATTAAACGTTCCTTCGAAGGGGTGACGCATTGTGTTGGAGCCAGGGAAGGAACACTGGGGAAACGGTCCAGTTTACATGTGTTTGTGCACGCCACAAACTGGGTCAAGTGTAATGAAGCTCTGAGCTCCTGCAAAACACTTTGGCGAGCCATCTGGAAAAGTGTAGCAGGATTGAAGATTCCAGTACCCTGTGAATCAGCAACTTCAGCTTCCCAGCCCATGGGCCATGACTAGGCTACACATATACCATGACATAGACCTCCTCCACTCCTGAGGCGGTGTGGGCAGCTTTGCCCTGCTCGGTTGGCGCCCAAGGTAGCAAGTAACCTTGATTTTTCCAATGTGCCATACACAGAATGTCATCTTCTATGGTTGCCAGGACTGGGAAGCCCTGTCCTGGACACAGTTCTTGGTACAGGCTCCAGGGGCTGTGCACAAGGATGCAGGGACAGGTGTAGCAGCACCACTTATAACCGCAAAAGACCAGAAATCCCCCAAATGCCAATCAACAAGATTACCTTAAATTCAGGCAGATAATGAAGAACTGTATGTAGTGGCAAAGATGAAGGGACTTCAGCTGTGTGCGTGAACATGGATGAATCGTTAATTTAAAAAATGTTGAACAAAATTTTAAAAAGAGAATCTTAAGAGAATATACATAGATCCACTTACCTAAAGTTCAAAAGCATCTAAAATTAAGCTATGCCATCTAGGGAATAAAATATGGTGACGTTACAAAAGAAAGCAAGGAAATAATAACAACAAAATTCAGGGTAGTGAATACTTTGGAAAGAGGGCATGGGTTTGAGGTGGTGGTGAAAAGGAGGGCCTTTAGAACACCTGTGCAGCTCTGCTGTGTGACTTGGCTGGTGGGTAAACCGGTGGGCCCATGTTATTACTCCTTATACATAAAATATATTCTAAAATAGTAGTCTATAATTTCCCCCCCAAAAAAACTTCTTAAAAATGGAAAACTACTATAGAGAATGCAATTCTTGACCTTTGCAAACTTGGCTTTTTAGGTGGATGAACACCCCTATCTCTTATACCATGTGCTATACACCCCCCTCAAGACACACACACACACACACACACACGCTTACACCATAGGAAGATAATTTAGATGCAAATATATTACAATAGAAGTGAGTATTAAAAACAAAAGGCATTATAAGTATGTAATAAGGTGCATACACTTCTATTCCCTACCACTCCTCTGGGATGGAGGCAGGTATTCCCTGGAGCGTGTCCTGAACAGAGCTTGAGATGGGAGCCGACACGCTTCCCCTTTATCTGTCCTCTGCACCTGGATATGGGGAGGGGTGTCAAGGAAGAAAGGCTCCAGATGAGATATGGGTAGGATTTTCGCTGGGAGCCTATGGAGAAAGAGTGAAAAGGTACAGGGGCGGGAGAGAGAAGGAAGGGAGATGGCGGGAAACTGCCAGTAAACCCTCCCGGTGACCGTGGAACCTTCGGGGCATCTTCTAAACTCACACAATACTTGCTGTGCCTTGCTCTTTTTAAACACAATCTGGAGAAGGAGCCGACTTCGTATCTGACAGCGTGAGAAACACGGTCTGCCTGAGAGTACACAGGACTTCGTGAGCATAAGCTCAAAATTAGTAAACAGAAATTGTGGGGAGAGCTGAGGACTTCCAAGGCCATGAAATTGGGAGTCTGAAATGAGGAACCAAATATTCAAGGGGCAGGTAAGTCCCGGCTGGTCTCCACTGGGCAGGCATGATACATGTCATTAAATGTCTGTGGTGGGGGGAATAGGCTTGCATTGTGACTTGTTACCTGAGATGAAAAGCTGGGGTGTTCAGCCACTAAACACGCCGCACGCTAACAATGCAGATTCCAGGGCCCTCGGCCTGCTGGCTTCAGCGCGGACTTTCCGATGCGGCTCCCGAAATTTCTGTGGGTGCCGATTTGTGACCCACATGGCGTCCCAGTCCAGTTCTTACTCAGGCAGAAGACAAATTAGGAGTCCTGACAAAATTCCCCTAACTAGGATTCAGGTGGCTGAGGGCCAGCCTGGTCCCAACACCAGGTGTACATCTTCCAAGCATGAAGGCCGCGGTGAGGGTCCCAATCAGACACCAAGAGAGAGAGGACCAGGGGGGCAACAGGTCGGTGTCTGGATATGGAGCAGGAGGGAGTGGGCACCAACCACTGGGCACTGTGGTGGCCCTCTGACTCCTGGGATGAGAACATATCAGAGAAGACGGGATACAACTCAGACACTGTAGAGAAGACTGGATCACAGGTCACAAGAGAAGATGTCAAAGGCCCAGTCACTAAAACTGGGTGAGGGGTCACAGCTCAGCCAGGGAAAGAAAACCTGGCACTGGGTTCGGGCCCTCGTGTCCCTGGCACACCTGGTGCTCAAGGCAGGAAGGCCCCAGAATCTGAGGAACCCAGAGGTACAGGTTAAGGAGCCCCAGCTTTGAAAGTTAGAGGGTCCTGAAGACAAGCTGCAGGTGAATCATCACAGGTCAGCAATTCAATGAAGACCAGGACCACTGGCTCTTATCCAGTCCATGAAGAGAGAAATTAATGCTGCCCACAATAAAAAAACAAAAAAACAAAAAAAAAACCAACATTATGTAAGCAATACAATTTCTAATTTAAAACAGAAAATTAAAGTTTAACTCAAAGAGCAACAGTGCATTGTAAAGACTGCCTTTTAAAGACCCAGTTTACCAAGGACAAGTCAAGGTCTCTGCCGATGGGGCTGTCTTTCACTTTGAACCAGTGTTCTTTAGCTATGGTCAAGGTCAGATTTTTAAAATTAATTGATTATATCAATGAGGACCTACATTAAATGCCTACACTGATAATTAATCTTTGAGATCACTTCCAACACTACAGGTAAGGATTTCGTTTTTTTTTTTGGTTGTTTGTTTTTTTTTTTTTTGCGGTACGCGGGCCTCTCACTGTTAAGGCCTCTTCCCCCGCAGAGCACAGGCTCCGGACGCGCAGGCTCAGCGGCCGTGGCTCACGGGCCCAGCCGTTCCGCGGCATGTGGGATCTTCCCGGACCGGGGCACGAACCCGTGTCCCCCGCATCGGCAGGTGGACTCCCAACCACTGCGCCACCAGGGAAGCCCCAAGGATTTCGTTTTTTATGAGATTTTGAATATTTCGACAATTATTGAAATTTTTATCATTAACACAAATAATGAAAATTGAGGGCATAAAAACCTGATATCTGTTCTGGGGGTGTGAAAACCAACTTATACTGGTCTTAACTCAGGATCATTGTAAGCAACTTTTACTAACTATAGATAATTCTCAATATTTTAGCCTCACATGATAACAATGCTTGACACATACTTCCTAGTTAAAGAAAAAAATCACCTATCTTGAGGAAATTTTCTTTTCCTTTCTCTCCACTCAAGTTTAATTCCTCAAATAAAAAAAATTACATATTTAATCAGTTTCATTATACTCAGTTGGAGGGCAAGATTAGGCGAAAAATAGATAACAAGAACTGCCCTCTGAACATTGTTTTAATCTCAAAATGCCTTAAAAATTTCAAACAGAGTTAAGCTTTTGTAGCCTTCAGAAATAAAAAAAGTGATGATAATTATTCACTTGGTCAAAAAGTTAATTTGCATTAAATGCTCTTAAATGGTGAAAAAGCTCAGAGTTTTTTTTCTTCTGTCTCTCATATTTGGGCTTAGTTATTAACACAATGACAATGGAGCTGGATGAATAGAAGGATGGCTGGATGGCCAGATGGACATCTACCCATTTATTCACCATTGATTTAGCATTTACTATCAGCCAATGCACAGCAGGGGAAGGTACTTTTTTCCTTCATGTTCATTTTTCTTTGGTCTACAAGAGTAACTTCGTACATAATTATAATTTCTGATATTCTTGACTTTAGAAGTTGGTTAGGTTTGGGCTGCCTTGATTCTTTTTTTTTTTTTTTTTTTTGCGGTACGCGGGCCTCTCACTGTTGTGGCCTCTCCCGTTGCGGAGCACAGTCACGGGCCCAGCCGCTCCGCGGCATGTGGGATCCTCCCGGACCGGGGCCCGAACCCGCGTCCCCCGCATCGGCAGGCGGGCTCTCAACCACTGCGCCACCAGGGAAGCCCTGCCTTGATTCTTTATACAAGGTCTCACTAGCAAAAGTCACGTCCTCAGCTTCTCTAAGGAAATACTTACTTATCCAACAGGTAAGTCAGATAAGACCAAGCAGGAAGAGCATTTGCCCCTAGGGACATTGGCTTAAAAATTATTCCATTCTTAACACTATGAGGATTGTATGGTTCCTTGATAAGATCCTCTGCAGCATCTTTTTGGAAAGACAATTCTGTTTAAAGACCATAAAATACCCTACTTAAGAAACATCGATTTGGCCACTTCAATATTTCAAAGAGGAAAGGGGGATGAAAATATTATAAACAAATAATTGGACAGCTTTTTAATAGCACCTTGGGATTATCCAATTTTTTTTCCAAGAAATACATGAAAAGAAATTCTGACGTGGACATCTCTGCAAATGACAGATACGGCTTCCCACACCCACACAGGTTTGTTTGAAGACCTGCACTGTCAATAATCACACCACCATCAAGCTGTTTGCACCAATCCCCGTTGGCTGCAGGCATCCTGGTGGAAGGATGAATTCCTTCCACCTGGGTTAATTCACCACTTCCTTTAATGGGCTCCAGGTGGGAACTATAACATTAACAGGTATACCTTGCCCCCTGTACCTTAGTGCTCTCTTACTCCTAGGTCTGTCAAATCTCTTCCTTTTGCACGAAGGGATTTCTCTACCCACATCTCCCCTGCAAAGAAATGATGCGGTGTTTTTTTCTTCCAGTCACTCTCCTGTGTGACGACTTCTGGAAGAAAGCCTGTATATAATGTCATTGCTAATGATATTTCATCTTTCGGTGGAGACTGCACTTATTCATTCCTGGTCCTTCTGTGTGCACTGCTGTCTGCTTTAGAATTTAATTACCTGGAGGCCATGGCCTAAATCTGCTTAGTAATACTTGGTCATCATTTTTAGGCAAGGGTCATATATACAAGCCAGTAAGGAAGGTAGAAAGTGCTTAGACGAAGAATGAAAAAGGTAGATGGTCAAAGCCAAGGCGTAAACAATCCTACAAGTGATTTGCTGCCGTGATCAGATGTGGGTCCACTCTGGCCCAAGCAACCCAACACCTTTGCAAAGCTTCCACCGCCGTGTCCTCCTGCGTGTTAGACGAAATCATTTTAGAATGATTTACTCTGAAGACCATGTTCCTTTCAAAAAGCGAGAGGGGCCGGCACTCTGGCTGAGTGGAACCCAAGTTTTCCCAGAGCAAAGATTCAATTTGTCAACACATCATAAACAGAATCAAATTATTCCAGATTTTATGGTTCTAAGAAGAATGTCGCTTTCTGATTTAACAGCCTAGAGAATGACAGTGGTGGGCCAGCTGACAGCAATTTCACAGCTTACTTTAATGCTCACCAGCAATGGGGAGGGGTGGGAGAGTCCTAAGAGTCTGTTCCTTGCATTCCCAAAGGAATCACAAAACTGCATCCTGAGCCTGTGTGTTCACAGAGGTCCATGCCAACCTCAAGCGTCCGACAGGCTCTTCTTGTGGGAACCCTGAGAGCTCCCCAGTAGTCCTGGAATAACTGGGTGTCAGAGAGGTAGCACTACCTGGGGGAGATAGGCAGCCGCCTCCCTGCCTGTAGGGTGATGGCAGAAGGATTCTCCTGACAGGGTGTGTGTTTATCTCTATAGTCAGGAAAGGCCCACGCCTCAAGGTCACAGTACAAAGAAAGGAAGGAAGAGAGAGAGAAGGCAGACATGGTGATGGCCCTTACATTTTTAATGTTGTAAGATATTTCATTTGTTTTTTGTTTTTGGCTTGTGAGGGAATTATCTGTTAAATGCCATAGAATATATGGCATTTCCCCCCTGCCTTCCACTTCTGCATTATTGATTTTTTTTTTTTTCCAGTGCAGACATTAGCTCATGGAGCACCGGAGCCAATGAAAAATGACTTCATTCTACCATGAGCACTTCAGCCGGGTCTAGATGACCAGGCACAGAACAAATAATTGATGCAACTAGGCAGCTCAAACTAGAGCAAGAGATGTTTTCTTCCCTTTACATATGAACAGCCCTAGTAATTCAAAGTGTAGATGTTTGCCCCAAGGAGAAACATTTTATATTTAATTTGAAACTTTCACAATCGAAACTTATATTTAGGAGCTCTTTTGTTTGTTTGGTGAGAGTGGGTAGCAGGTATGGGGTGGGTGTTTCAAGAGACTTCCTGTAGTAGCAAATTTCTAGAGTGGCTCCACAATTACATGTGTATGTATATATATATATATATATATATATATATATATATATATACACACATACATACATACATATATATACATATATATATATATGTACCCCTTCTTCCTGAGTGGCCCAACCTGTGATGATGGTATGTCACTCCTGTGATTAGGTGACATTATATGGCAACAGTGAAGGGATTCTGCAGGTGTCACTAAGATCCCAAATGAGTTGATTTTGAGTTACAGTGGGATTACCCTTTGTGGGCCTGACTTGATCAGGCGAAAGCTCTTCAAAGAGAGGCAGGACCTTCCCTGAGAAGAAAGGCTCTTTGCAGCCTGGACAGAGAAGACTGGCTGGGAAGGAGCTTCAGGCAGCCTGTAGGACATGAGAGTGGCCTCTACCAAGAGCCAGAAAAATCCTGGGCCCCTCAGTTACACAGCCATGAGGACATGAACTCTGCCAACAGCCTGAATGAGCTTGCATGTGGATTCTTCACCAGTCCAGCCTTCAGATGAGACTGCAGCCCTACCTAACATCTCGACTGCAGCCTGGTGAGCCCCTGAGCAGATGACCCAGCTAAGCCCAGGCTTCTGACCCACAGAAGCTGCAAGATAATATACGTAAGTTGCGTTAAACTGCTAAGATTACATATATATATTTAGATAAAATCCCTTCTAACAAGTTTCATATGAAGAGAAGTAGTTAACAAGTGTTGGTAATAATTGTATGATGTATTTAATGTGTTTTGTCCCAGATGATGAAATGAATGAGGATGAAGTAGCCATTTAATTGAGAGATTTATTACCTATGGAGATGTTGGTTTTTAAGATCAACTAGAAAAGTTATTTTATAATAACACTTGCAGGTTCATCATCACATTGGCAGACAAGTGAGTCTTCTCATAACTGAATTTCCAGGATAAAAGTATCTGCAAAAACATATCCTAAATTATGCATTCCAATAAATGGTGATCTATATTAGACTCACCTTACCACGACATGGCTTGTGGGATCTTAGTTCCCTGCCTGACCAGGGATCGAACCCAGAACCCTTGCAGTGGAAGCTTGGAGTCCTAAAAACTGGACCCCCAGGGAAATTCCTCACAGTAAGTGGTCGGAATGTTTCTCTGCAGAAGTGGAGAGCTATAATTCACAAAACAAGAAAACCTGGGATATTGGGTGGATGTTGCCAAAACCTGTTTGCAGTTATGACATCATTTCACACAGAAACAATGATACACTAACTAAAATTTTGTAGAAACAGGAGGACAGCAGGCCTGGGAATATGAGGCAGGACTTTTCATGACATCTAAAGGGGTTATATCAAAAATGCACACCAGGGCTTCCCTGGTGGCGCAGTGGTTGAGAGTCCGCCCGCCGATGCAGGGGACGCGGGTTCGTGCCCCGGTCCGGGAGGATCTCACGTGCCGCGGAGCGGCTGGGCCCGTGAGCCATGGCCGCTGAGCCTGCGCGTCCGGAGCCTGTGCTCCGCAATGGGAGAGGCCACAACAGTGAGAGGCCCGTG
The DNA here is from genome assembly GCF_002837175.3 of Physeter macrocephalus. Lineage (NCBI taxonomy): Eukaryota > Metazoa > Chordata > Mammalia > Artiodactyla > Physeteridae > Physeter > Physeter macrocephalus. The sequence goes on from NC_041221.1 coordinate 23,342,428, forward strand.
TACCGCAAAAAAAAAAAAAATGCACTTCAGGCAGGATTTATATGAAAAGATGAGGTGAAGAGAGATAGTTTCTATTTCTTTCATCCACAGACTGCAACGCTTTACTCCCTGGGGCAACTGTCAGTCAATCCTGATCATGTGAAACATGAAAGAGAGAGTGAAAGATTTACATGGGTCTAAAACAAAGAAAGGAAGGAGAGAGAAAGCAGACGGAGAAGAAAACAGCAAAATTGTCTCCTCTCTAAAGGCAGAAGTGGATTGCATCAATTTAGAGTAAACTGGGACATTTACTAATTAGCGTATAACTTCAAATTATTTTGTGGTTGGGGAACTAGGCATAAAGTACTAAAATTACTCAGAAAACATGTTTAAAACCAAAACACATTAAAAAGCAAAAATTAAGGTCCTATATTTAGAAAAACAAAACAGTTAATTGTTGTTATACCATCTTAAGTGATTTGGCATATATTAAATTGTATTCAACAGATTTTTCATTTTAATTGGGCCTGACATAAAGTAATACTAAAATACTGATTTTGGCTTTTTTGGTGTGTTTTTTTATGAATAATGAATGGATTGTTACTGTATTTATAAACATGCATAAATACAAAGTCATATCCTCAATTTATTATAATATTAGGTGAAGTGTAAAATCTATCCCATGTTTTCTAATATTGACTTAAGATCCTGGAGGATTTATGAATAGATAATGCTGCTTAATACACTCATAGAGTTTATCAGATCCTAATATAAAATACTAATTTTGTTTGTTAAGTTTAGGACATTGAGAAATGTCAGGGGAGCAGGAGAAAGCCAGACTAACGTTTACAATTGGCTGCAAGATCAGGTGCAAAGTGAAAAAGTATACCCAGGTGAATTAGTGTCCTGGGGCAGCTATAATAGAATACCACGTTCTAAATGACTGAAAGCAATAGAAATTTATCATCTCACTGTTCTGGAGGCTAAAAGTATGAAATCAAGGTGTTGGCAGGGCCATGCTCCCTGGAGACTCTGAGTAAAATCCTTCTTTGTATCTTCCCAGCTTCTGGTGGTTGCTCTCCGTCACTGGTGGTCCCTGGCTTTCAGCCACATCCAATCTCTGCCTGTGTTGTCACATGTCATTCTCCTGTGCCTGTGTTTCTCCTCTTTTTATAAGAACACCAGTCATATTGGATTAAGGGTCCACCCCACTCCAGTATGACTTAATCTTATCTAATTACATCTGCAAAGACCCTATTTCCAAATAAGGTCACATTCTGTGCTACTGGTGGGTTAGGACTGCAACATATCCTCTGTGGGAACACAATTTAGCCATAACACCAGGTAATTGGAATTTTCCTACATTGTTGTTATTCATTACAATTACTTTATCATTAAACTCAAAATTCATTAAGTTTTATCAACGAGCACTAGAACGACAAAACGCTCCCTTTCAGCCTAGGGAACGCATTACATAAATGGGCACACATAGAGAAAATCCAGATTAGGTTTGGATTTCCAATTTCCAGTGAAAAGGACAGAATTAGGAGTGATTGTAAAAAATCTTTCCCCTGTAGGATTTTTACAAATTTTTTAAATACTTTTTTTTGGCTGCACTGCACGGCATGTGGGAACTTACTTCCCCGACCAGGGACTGAACCCAGGCCTCTTGCATTGGAAGCGCAGAGTCTTAACCACTGGACCACTAGGGAAGTCCCAGATTTTCACAAATTAATGCTTGCTTGTGACACTTAGGTAGTTACACATTGCTTATAAATATTAAGGGAGATAATCGTAATGGCAACAGTAAATGTATTACTTAATTTTTGGTGCCTAAAAAGATTTCCCTAGGGTCCTTAAGTCTTATGTACTTTAGTTCAAGGCAGTACTGAGGTCTGTCCCTCACTCATTATTATTATTATTTTTGGATTAAAGCCTTAATATGGTCTATAGAGCATATATCATTTATCCCTGCCTTCGTTTGTAACCGGACAACTCTACAGGGTTGGGTGAATTCTTCCTTAGTGTGGTTGCCTAGAAAGCAGAGTATGAAGCAAGGATTAGGAGCTAATGCATCCTTAGGGATACAACCCCAGGGCTGTGTGAGCGAGGGCAGAGATGGAACAGGAAGAGGGGAGCAATGCCGCGTGAAGGGTCACCATGGGCCACTCCTGTATGCTGAGCCACAAAGAGATATCTGCTTGGCTACGTGAAGAACCCATTGAGTTCCTGAATAGCCCATTGGAAGGAAAAAAGAGAAAGGAATTTATTAGGTAGTTCCTTCCCATATCCTGCCTCTTGTTGGTTGAGATTAGCCTCACGGGAGTGAATACCCCTGCACTTCCGCGTTGTATCTCCCAGATCCTTTAGCATCTGCTTGAGAAGCCACATCCCAGGCCAGTGGTGTGATGTCTCATCCATGTCCAGAAGCGGCACGAGGGCCTGGCCACCAGCTGGTCAGCACCAGTGGGAAGAACCTCACGGTCCTGCCCAGGCATTTATCAGCCCAGGTGGCAGCTGAGATGGAGCAAAAGACTGAGGGTCCAGGAGGAAGGAAGGCCAAGGAAATCCGAGGAGGGGCTTAAGACACGTCCAGTTCATGGACCTTCTCTGAGTGTTCTGTACACACGACGCTTCACCAGCTCTCAGAGCCCTTCATGTTCTATAGGACACTTTAATTTTTCTTTCATCTGAAATTAAGATGGCTCCTCAGCTCACCACCCACCCCTTTCCCATGACTTCTTTCCTGATATTTCCATTCTGATATTCTTCATTAACTAGAAATCAAGGTTTTCTGTTTTGATAGATGCTATATCCCTAAATTCTCCATGTACCTTTATTTTTGAAGGAAAGATTAGCCTAGAGTGAAACTCTCGAGTCATATTCAGTTTTCCTCCAATTTTTACATATATTGCTTTACTTGAAATCTGGTCTTGAGTGTTCCATTATTTTGTCTTATTTTGTTTTCCTTTCTTTGTCAAAGCTTCTCCATCATTTGTTTGGCTGAATCTAGCCAGTGATTAGCCTTGTTTTGTGCTTGTAAAAGACACTCGTGGTATTTATTCTATTGCTTGAGATTTTCATTTTGTGGCATGTCTGCCTGTTTTCTTTATTCCTGGTTGAATATAATACTCTTGATTCATATTTTCTTTTTTTTTTTTTTCAGAATATTTTTGACCACGTTTCACAGATTTATGCAGTCAGAGAGTGTTCTGGAGCCACCTAACTTTTTTTTCCATTTGTAGGTATTTTTTTCTCCTGAGTACCTGAATAATTCTTTCTTTACTTTTGCAATTTAAAGACTTAACCTGACTACATTCAGTGTTCTTTTATTCTGAGTCAATATTGCTCAAATATGGTGTGCTTTGAAATGTACAGACTCAGTTCTTCCTTTATTTCAGTGAAATCATTCCTGGTACTTTTGCCTGTCCCTGCCTAGACCACCAGGTTCTATTACATATGATTTCTGACTTTTTTTTTAGCCTGATATATTTTAGTCATTCTGTATCAGCTTGCTGCATCCTAAAACATTTTCTTTCAAATCAAGTCACATCTGTTTTGCTAATTAGTTAGCAAATCACACCAGCAACTATGGAGATGAACTGTAAACATGTCTGCTCCGCTCATGTTGAATAACAGATTTTATATCTGCACCACAAACAATTAGAAATCAATCACAATAATGTCAGGGCCCAAGCACAGAGAGAGGCAAGGTAATTTATTATAGAGAAGTGATTCTAAATTTAAAAAAAGAGAAAGAAAGAAACAAAACAAAACTATTATTTCCTCTAGAACAGCAGTACTTAAATATGGACCAGAAATGCCCAGCCTAGAGTTGATCTGGGATTCCTGTTAGAAACACCCCACTCTCTGTGCTGAATCAGAATCTCATGGGGTTGGGCTCAGGAACCCACATTTCTCATGCCCTCAAGGTGAGTCTTAGCCATGCCCTCGTTGAACAGACACTGGTCTAAAATAGCGCTCCAGAAATAAGAAGGGTTTGAGTTAAGGGAATAAACAGTTATGGAAAAAAAAAAAAAAGCAGAGGTGGCAGAGGCTTCAAAACTATAGAACGTGGTACCTGAACAAAAGCAAAGAAAGCATATGGGAGAAGGAGCAGATTGGTAGACATCCTGGAATTGAGATCAAGTGAAAATAAAGTAACATATTTCTCCCTAGAGAGGACAGTAGAAACTCTGAAACTGAACGGTATTTCCAGGGAGATACCATAGAATTAGAACAACCATCGCTAAGGGCAGAGCAACAGGCATAGGTGAGGGGCAGAGAGAACACATGGGGCTGGCAAAGGAACGTCACAGAGGGAGAAGTGCCAGAAGAGACAGAGTTCCGCAAATCAAGATTCCCAGAACACGCGGATGGTCAACATGGTGCTAATTTTATCTTTGTAGGGAGGCACTGAGCAGCTGTTGGGATATAAGACACAGCCGCTTATAGATCTCCAGTCATAAATATCCTAAAGGAGTTACCACTGCCATTTTGCCTCCTGCTCTGAGAAGACCTTCAAAGGAATAACTTACAAAGTATCAGCACAGTCGTGGCCCAGATAACGTGCCTAACCACAGCCGGATTTCCAACAGGAGGGAGATGGGAGTAGCGTGAAAACAGACCCAGAAGGGGTCCGGGAAAGGCTGTTTGACTCAGGGGGGTGGTCCCCGCGTCAAACAGCCCCCGAGTCAAACAGCCTTCCCTGGTGGCCAGCAGGGAAATGCCATTCAAGCTGCAAGAAGCAAAGTGAACTGCACAAAGAACAGAGGTTTTTTCACTTCAATTTTTAGATAATACTGACAAATAAAATTAACCAGCTTTCAAATGGCCATGGATAGGTGTTCTCCAATTTGTGCTTATTCAAGTAAACTCCAGGTGAGAGAAAATAAGTTATCACAAAACCTGATTCCCAAACCCAAGATATCAAACTGATTTTGTTAGCAAGTTAGGAAGTATTCCATCTTCACGTTCCCTGGTTGTGCATGTTACCCTCATGCTCTGTCGGCTGAGTACTTATTAATTCCTGAATAAGGTACAGCAATGTGGACTCAGTTCATTGTCAAAGGCATCCAAGGTTTGACTTGATACAAACTACTTGGGCAAGATATAAATAAAAGGCCACATAAACATCAGCCTTCTGAATTTTAAAGGTCAAATTCTGTAATCTTTATCATCCCTACTTGTTAGGAGTTGTTCAGCTCTTAGCTGGTTTAGTTAAAACGGACCGGCATTTTTGGATAGTCTTTCTAATATTCCATTTTTACATTTCAGTGCCTTGGAAATAAAGAAGAAAGCTATCTGCTGGATCATTAAAAATGATATCCTTTAAAGCTAAATTTTATTCTGAACTAAAGCTTGTAAAAGAAGAGATCACCTTCAAAATGTATTCATCAGTGCTATAAGAGATAAATGAAAAGATCCAGAACTTGGTTGAGACACGAAATTTGTACTTTAAGAAGTCCTAAAGTTAGATAGAATCATCAAACTAGTCTAAACAAACTTAAATACCATCTATGTATCCAGACACTAGGAGAACTCTGCATGTCTGCCCTGAGTCCCTTCATGTGGTTGGGAGCAGGGCTCTCTTTGGGACCCTATGTATCCTGGTTATTTCCCTGCTGGAAGGGGCCTTCACCCACTGCAAAACCCCTTCCCCCCGAGTTTAACAAACAACCTGACTAGTCAGTCATGGAAACTGCAGAAGAGTTCTATGTATGGCATCTTTCCCCATAATCCCATCCTGTGATTGCTGTTATGTTATCTTGCTATGCCATGACTGAATTTACAAACAGGCAGTAGATTAAAACAAAAGCAAGAAATCAGGTCTGCAGAACAAAAAAGTGAATCTCTGTAGGACATTTGCTGAGTGGCTTGTGGTCTATCATTACCAGAATGACATCTGCAAACCTGGAGCCAGGATCAGACAGCCTGGGGTAACCATAGCTACTTCAGGCTGAGCTCATCCCCTAGCTTTAGCGGAGGAGGGGATGGGAACCAGCGGGGGAGGGGAAGAGCAGCAGCCCAATCATGAGATCATTCAAAACAGGCTTGAGCAAGCAAGTTTCTAGAAGGCTGTACTGTTTAAAAAGCCACAGATGCTGACTATAATTTAATCTCAGATTGGTAATTTATCTAAGTTGTTCTGTTGGAATTTCATTTAGATTCTGTTCAAACATGTTGCTTGTAATAAAAATCCTCAAATATTTTATCCCAGTGGCCATGTTTTAAGTTGACAGAACAAGTTGCTCATTGCTATGGACTGAATGTGAGTGTCGTCCCAAAAGTCACACTGAAGCCTTAATCTTCAAGGCAATGATATTTGGAGGTGGGGCCTTTAGGAGGTAATTAGGTCATGAGGGTGGAGCCCCATGATGGGATTAGCGCCCTTATAGGAAGAGATAGGAGAGAGATGATCTCTCTCTCTCTACCAAGTGAGGACACAGTAAGAAGATGGCCATCTACAAACCAGTAAGCACAATGGAAACAAACATGACCTGCCCATGGCCTTGGTTGTGGACTAGGTCAGGTTTCTCAAGTTGAGGCCATAGGCTGCTCTGTGCTGATCTACCCAGGCCTGCTCAGGACCAGCCCATCTCCCTTCACCATCCCTCCTCCAAATACTGATGAGGAACTCAACAGCCTCCTAGATTTCCACGAGGACTCTATTCTCTGTGGCATCAACCAGAACATTTATGGGAAAAAATAAAATAGGAAAATTTTGGAAAGGTCCATTTCATTCATTCCTCAAGCTACCACACCCTATGGGGGAATTAAGATGAAAGTAGCAGAAAAAGGGTCATGGTTCCTTCTTAGACTCTGGTGAGCAAGATAGACACTTTGATGGTCAATCCCTATCTGCTCTTAAAACAGACTTGAGGTCCCATCCCCTCAGGCTACCACATCAATCTTCTACAGGCCTTCACTGAATAGCTTCCAGAAGCCTTGCTCATGGTAGCTGTTTCCCCCTAACCTCCTCCATGCTCCCTCCCTGTCCCCCACTCCTCCCTCAGACTGACCTTTAGAGGCACCAGTGGCCTCCTTTGGTGATGCAATGGTCACATCTCTGTCCTTAGCTGAGCTGACCACACAGCAGCACCGGCCAGAGCTCACCACTGCTGCACCTGGCTCTTTGGCTGTGTCCCTCCTTGTGCAAAGCCAGCTCTTCCTCCTTGGTCAGCTCTCAGCTTAACCTCATCGGCCAAGCACAGGAGCCTTCCTGGCTCTCCTACCACATCACTTTAGTCACACCCACTGCATAAGCTTGGCATCACTTCTCACGATTTCCTTAGTGGTTGGTTCCTTATGTGCTGTCCCCGCAGGAATATAGAGCAAGATGCTGCTGGTCTGCTCACCGTCTCACTCATCAGCACTCAGATGAACCACGAAATAGCAAAAGCTCAGTAAATCTTAGCAACTGTATAAATAAAATTAACCGTCTGATGGATATAAGATATTATTAACAACAACAGTGGAAACTGTGTTCTATGAAAAAGTGCCAACTATACAAAACTCTGGACAGAGGATGTAGGGATAGGGTGGACTTCACAAAGCGGAATTTTCTATACTGGAGGACCTGAAGCAAGAAAGAGCTGGGCAAGTTTGTAAAACTAAGACCCAGCCACGAGGCCAGCCTAGGGCACCCAGCTCTGCTTACGTAATGAACAGAGATGGAACCTGCCTTCAACAGGTGAGTTACTGTGGAAACCGAAGAGGTCTAGTTGTCACTGATAATTTGATAAGCATTGTTGCCTGTGTTTTCTGTAAAATATTTTCATATTTATGCCCCCAAACATATTCTTCAGAATGCTTCTACCTACAATCCTACAACAGGAATATATTGCTGTGAGCACTGTTTGTAAACCAACTGGAAATCATATGACAATCTCAGGCTAATATTTCACCAGACAATGTCCTCTAACAAATTTCACTGTCTTAAATTATCTGAATTAAAATGGTCTTTCCAAGAAAAGATGTATTTTATGAATAGTTGAGAAATACTAGTTAAGAAATCAGTATTTACAATAGCCAAGACATGGAAACATCCTGTCCATCAACAGATGAATGGATAAAGATATGATTATATATATATATATATATATATATATATATATATACACAATGGAATATTACCCAACCATAAAAAAGAGTGCAGTAATGCCATTTGCAGCAACATGGATGGACCTAGAGATGATGATACTAAGCAGAGTAAGTCAGAAAGAGAAAGATAAATACCTTATATTACTTATATGTGGACTCTAAAACACGACACAAATGAACATATCTATGAAACAGAAACAGACTCACAGACATAGAGAAACAGACTTGTGGTTGCCAAGGGGGAGGAGGAGGTGGGGGAGGGATGGATTAGGAGTTTGGGATTAGCAGATGCAAGAGAGTATACATATTATGGATAAACGACAAGGTCTTACTGTATAGCACCAGGAACTATATTCAATATCCTGCGATAAACCATAATGTAAAAGAACACGAAGAAGAATACACACATATGTAACTGAATCCCTTTGCTGCACAGCAGAAATTAACACAACATTGTAAATCAACTCTACTTCAATGAAATTGAAAGAAAGAAATCAGGCCTTGGTTTTCCAATAAAAATGATAACTAACACAGTGAAAAAAGATGATAAGATTATTTTCGGAGGATGATGAAGATAAGGAAGCATCCTGGGCTTTGCTGCTTGGAGGAAAGAAGACAGGCCCAAAGCTTGACATTGAGATCTCGTGTTTAGAGTTTAAAACACAAAATCAGGAGATGATAGAAAGCTCCTCAGAGGAGGGCGAGCTCCTACCTGTGGCCAAATAAATGATGTGGATCAGTGCGTCCCTGCCCTGCACCAGGTCGACGGCCACGTGGGAAAAGCGGCTGTTGTCCTCCATGAAGGAGGGCACTGCAGTCACTGGTTGCACCACCTCATGCATCAGGATGAACTTCTGAGCGTCCTGAAGGTTCCTTTCCGTCAGGTTCACATACAGGCCCTGGTCCACGGTGCCGCACTGCAGAAGAAGACGTGCCGTTACTGGAACCAGCCACCCCAGCTGGAGGGCGACTGGGAATCTGAACACCTGAGTGGGCCAATGTGCTCCCTTCTCCATTTCCACCAAAGCCCCCATCCTTGGTGTCCCTCCGATTTTAGGTCTGAACTTGTTATATTTGGGGAGTCTCTCCACTCCCATCACAGATGAACGATGAGAACAAATGAACTTATCTACAAAACAGAAACAGACTCACAGACTTAGAGAACCAACTTACGGTTACCGGGGGGTGGGGTGGGGGAGGGGATGGGTGGGGGGAGGGATAGTCAGGGAGCTTGTGACTGACACGTACACACTGCTGTATTTAAAATGGATGAGTCACAAGGACCTACTGGATAGCACAGGGAACTCTGCTCAATGTTGTATAACAACCTAAACAGGAAAAGAATTTGAAAAAGAACAGATACGTGTCTATGTTTAACTGAATCACTTTGCTGTACACCTGAAACTATCACAACATCGTTAGCCAACTACACTCCAATATAAAATAAAAAGTTAAAGAAAAATAAATGAATGATCAGAAGCTTGAAAAAAATGGAGTAGAAGTCATTGCTAACTTCAACTCTAACAGCATATACAGAAAATCTCCTCATCACCTGTGCAGTCCCTTGGGAGCTGTCTGGCTAAGTGCACACTACTCAGTCTGTCAGATCAATCAGGTTCCCAGATGGAAAACACAGCAATCAAATGTATCACGTAGATTTGCTAGTTTTCCTTGGAACGGCGGGTTTATAAGCAAGACATGGATTCCACGGAGATAGAATAGGGTCATTTTAATCTGTAAACTATGTGATATCGTTCTACTGTCTTTTACATGGGCTACAAAACACTGTGCTGGCCTTATTGCTTTGTGCTCATTTTCTGAGCTAGAAGAAGCAAAAAATTCACATAGAGTCGAGCATCCGAGAAAAAACACGGGGCAGGGGAGCAAAACCTTCCACCCCAAAATGTCTCTCTGGCATGTGGATTATTTCGAGCTGAAAACAACGAAGACCCAATAGACTCAGGAAGAAACTTTGACCTTCCCCCTAAATGCCTAAAAAATTTAGATGGAGGGCCTCTTCCTGGAATAGAGCTATCTCCAGAGATATCAGCAAAGAATATGGGCTAAGTGTGGTGGGAGAAACTCAGCAGGGCCTAGAGATCAGAGGCCCCCTCTGGGTCCCATTGTCTCTGTAGGCCCAGCAAACACTTATTTACCAAGCATTTGCTTTTCTATCTCCAGGTCAACTGCTTTCCTCCCCTCTGAAGTCTCAAACCACTACCCTCAACACGCTCTTTCATCTTTAGCTAAAGATGGTATTTAAGATGAGGGTTTCGGCCACTTGGGTGAGTTACTCAGTTTTCCTGGGTCCCTCCCATGTATACGTGTTATTAAACTTTTGTTGGATTTTCTCCTGTTAATCTGTCTCATGTCAATTTAATTCTTAGACTGGTCAGAAGAATCTAGAAGGGCAGAGGAAACTTTCTTTCTCCCCAACAGTGATGAATTTTCAAGAAGAGAGGGGAGTAAGATAAAGGGAGTGAGGAAAGAAGGGAGATGGGCAGAGAGAAGAGTGTAAAGGAAGAAATCAGAAGGAAATAGGAAGGAAGGAGGAAGATTCTCAGGTAGAAGAAATACCACAGAGAGGAATCTGTGATACACAGGGAAAAAGAAATTAGGCCTGGAAATTGCTGAGAATTAAACTCAGAGCTGTGCTGCGAAAAGGCTGGCAGGTGTTATGTAGGGTGGTCCTGGGCAAGGATGAGGTTAAAAGAGGGGTAGGAAAGCAAGCAAAGCTTTCCTGGGGCAGAACATAGAATCAGAAAATTATCACCAAGCTTTCTCATTTCTTTCAGAAACTTTAAATTGTGGTACCAATAAAGGCTGATCCTTGGCAGAACTTCGTAGAAGTACGTTTGATGGAAATGAATTTCCCTGTTCATACCACCTGAAACTACCTTTACAACGTGTCATTTCTAATACTTGGTTTTATAATAGGTTAGAGGTGCAAAAGTATAAGACGGACGTGGCTTTTTAAGAATAGATGGTATTTTTGTAGCACCTGAAAAAATATCCCACATGCCATAAAATGACAGGCTGATTTAGAATTAAAGTACCTTGGGACAAAATGGATTCCAAGACTGGTCCAATGCTTAATGTCCCACCCTTGCAGGGGGCCCCAGGTACCAGGTGGTGGGATGGTCAGATGAAGGTGAAGGGTACAGCTCTGTGGTCTCAGGTGGAGGCCCTGCCTCTCAGCCTCTGCCTCTTTACCTATAAGGTGGCTAGAAAAACACTTCCTCTGCTCACTTCACAGGGCTGCTGTGAGGCCAGCTGAGACTATCAGTGGAGAGCATTTGTAAATTAATTGAAAGAGCGTGTAAATGCCAAGGAACAAGGCCGTGTGCCTGGCACAGAGAAGCCATTCAAACAGCGGTAAATGGTCAATGCGTCCGTCTAGTAGCAGGGCAGCAATTCTATGGGCCATCGAGCTGCAGGGGCCAGAGGGAATGAATGAATAAATAAAGGGAGGAGGAATCAGTGGGTGAATACATAGCAGTCGTATTGGGGCAGGGGGGCGTGCCAGGAGATTTTCCATAATTAACGTATCTAACAGTAACACTTGGAGGACAGAGACATTGCCTGTTGACAAATGTGTTACGAAATGCTCTGAAGTCTGTCCAGGTGAGTTCTAGTTCTGAGAGCGACAGTGTTTGGCGGTTTTCTATTCCTAAAATCAGCAGCAATACTTAAGTCACAGGGAGCAACGAGCAATCTGCCTGCTGGGTGAAGGTCTGCATGCAGGTTTTGTTTTCTATGCACAGTGTAAAAAATTGGCATCAGAAAAATCAGGAGACATCATATAAAACTGAGGACCTCTGGCTGCTCTTGGAGAATCTGGGGACCTAAGTGACGCAGAGGCCTGGCTGGGCTGGGGCTTCGGAGCAGGAACCCCGAGCGCTCCTTGTCACTTATACGACGCTTCATCTTACTCAAAGCAGCAACCTGAATTGTCACTGTGATATTGTGATTTATAATAAGAAATATATATTTGGTCTTTGTCGCTGTTCTGTCACAGAGCTCCTAAAACCCTTGAAATTTCCTAAGTGATGAGAGCAATACAGACGTCTTTTGTTCTGTTAATAAGGTGACTTTTGGACCTCACCTAAGGCTGGGGGCTAGTCCTCAGGGGATCCAACCATGTGATTAGAGGGTTTTGGAACTTTCAGTCCCACCACCCTGACCTCCAGGGAGGGGAGAGGGACTGGAGGTTGAATCCATCACCAATGACCAAATGATTTAATCAATCACGCCTATAGGGAAGCCTCCATAAAAGCCCCAAAGGATGGAGCTCTCAGAGCTGCCGGGTTGGTGAACAACTGGAGGTTCAGGGAGCATACCCACCTCAGAAAGAGCTCCACGCCCTTTCCCCATACCTTGCCCTACTTGCCCTATGAATCCCTTCCACCTGGCTCTTCCTGAGTTGCGTCCTTTATAATAAACCAGTGATCTAGTAAGTAAAATGTCTGAGTTCTGTGAGTCTCTCCAGCCAATTAACGAACCTAAGGAAACTTGGAATGTTCCACCTGTAGCCCACAGGTCAGAAGCATGGGTGATTACCTGGACTTCAGAATGGCGTCTGAAGTGGGGCTCAAGGGGAGAGTCTTGCAGGACTGAGCCCTCTACCTGTCAGATCTGATGCTATCTCTGGGTGAACAGTGTCGGAATTGAGTTGACTTGTTGGACACCCAGCTGGTGTTGGAGAATGGCTTGGTGTGGGAAAAAACCCCACAGGTTGGAACCGACTGACAAAATCTTTAGCCAAAAACTGGTTTTAAACTATACTCTATACTCTATTTAAATTTACAGCGTATATTCATTGGATCATAAGGAACCCACTTAGCTCTCTAACGGGCTGCAAATTTTCTCACTGTGCCTTATACACCGGGCTCCCGCAGTGTCTGTGTGACACCCCGGGTACTCTGTGCAAGAGGAAAACAATAAAAATAGTAAAAACACAGCCATCGTCCTCCTGTGCCTTACCACCCATAATGGTTGTCTTGCTAACACCTCTGAAAGTAATAAGATCAATACTTGTACTAATTCTTAATACAATAATACTTGCATTCTTGTTTATGTTTTTCAAGGATGACAGATCCATCCTCATCCTAGCTTGCCAACCCTTGGTGGGCAAGTCCACGATCACCTAGCCTCATGCTGAGAGTGCCTGATTTTGATGGTACCCTTCCTCCCGTCTTGCTGCAAACATGTATCCTGTACCAAAGGGTGCTGATGGCTTGACCAAGTTCCTCCACCTGGTCCTCCAGCAGTGGCCTCCTCATCTGCCCGACCACTTTTGAGGGTCCGTTTTCCATTTTGGCTCTGTCACTTTTGATTGGTGGTACTCAAAACCACCAGAGTCTGTCCCACTGCAGGTGTGCCACTGGACCTGAATAATGTTTTCTGGAAGTGACTGATGCTTTTCCTAGTGAGGGCTCAGAGCCTGGGTGACTTCGGGGACTGCAGCCTCTAACAGGGCAGCCTTTCACAGCACCACCTACCATGGTTCCTAGATTGCAACTGATAAAAATAATACTTTGTTTTGTTTTGTTATTGTTTTCAATAGAGATTTCTGTATCAAATCTTGAAAAATGATGCATTGTTTCTCCTAACCCATTCTTCCTCCAGAACCTGACTCATGTTTCTGCCCTCCTAATTAATTAGCTACTTCTAGTACATAAGTACTGCATAAAATTCCAAATGTCAGTAGGCAAACAATAATAAAAAAAAATCTAACCACTTCTAACTGTTGGTTATTGCAAACATAAGGTCCATTATACACAGCTAGTGGAGGGATCCTTAATTCAAAACATATTCCCACCCTATGCCTGCCTAGATGGTCTCATGGAAGTCAGTACCTTAAGTTAGCACGGTTATCGAGTACGGTAAACCGAAAGAAAACATTTGGTACCTACTTGCACCAGGAATTATACAAAGAATCACCATAATCTATAACTTTAGTTCTGTGCAAATCTTTTTTTTTTTTTTTTTTTTTTTTTTTTTTTTTTTTTTACCAAGACTTATTATAACACTTTATTATTCGAGGCAGTATGGTACTGGCATAAGGGTAGACACATAAATCAATGAAGTAGAACAGAGTCCAGAAACAGATCATTACATATTATGGACACATGATTAGTGAAAAAAGTGGTACCAGATAGTGGCAGGGAGAGGCATTTCCACTGCCCCACAAAACTGATTCTGGGCCAATTGGATATCCACCAAGAAAAAAAAAAAAAAAATTCTTGACTCTCAGCTCACACTATACTCAAAAATTATTTTCAGTTGGATTGTAAATCTAAAAGTAACAGTTAAAACAATAAAGATTCTAGGGAAATAATAGGAGAATATCTTCATGGGCTAGGAATAGGGAAAGATTTCTAGGAAAAGATAAAAAAATTACTTTAAAAAACAAACATACTGGTATCAAGAGTAGAAGATATCTGAAAAATTAATTCCTCAGAGGAAAACCAAAAAAAAAAATAAAATAAAATTTAGGTGTATAAATTAACTTCCAACTTCAACTTTTTAAAATATGTACCTCAACTCCTACAATAAATATTTTAAAATATAAAAAAATCTTTTATCCCAATAACCATAATCCAGAACCTCAATATTTTATTTTTTCTCTGATTGGATTGAGAGGACAGATTGACCTTTCTCACTAGGAATCAAGGTCATATCAATTCACTGACACCCTTTCAGTCTTTAGTAGCTTTTATCTAAATTTCAAATATGGATCATTGGTTTTAATATTAAGTAGAGCATGTTACTGAATGATGTTTGTCTGATGCTGATAATTATACTTCCGTATTTCAAATATATCATCTCCTGACAATCTTTTAGGGTACAGAAAGATTGCTGAACCCTTACTTTTATCTTATTTTTCGTGACTTTTTTTATATGATTTGCAACATATGTAATAAATCAGTAATGTTAGAAATATAGAATATTAAAAGTAAATACATGGATGCTGGGCCCGTGAGCCGTGGCCGCTGAGCCTGCGCGTCCAGAGCCTGTGCTCCGCAACGGGAGAGGCCACGGCAGTGAGAGGCCCGCGTACGGCAAAAAAAAAAAAAAAAAAAATCCTATGATAAACCAGAATGGAAAAGAATCTAAAAAAAAAAGAATGTATATATACGTATAACTGAACCACCCTGCTGTACAGCAGAAATCAACACAACATTGTTTTATTTTTTAACATCTGTATTGGAGTATAATTGCTTTACAATGGTGTGTTAGTTTCTGCTTCACAACAAAGTGAATCAGCTATACATATACATACATCCCCATATCCCCTCCCTCTTGTGTCTCCCTCCCACCCTCCCTATCCCACCCCTCTAGGCGGTCATGAAGCACCGACTTGATCTCCCTGTGCTACGTGGCTGCTTCCCACTAGCTATCTGTTTTACATTTGGTAGTGTATATATGTCCATGCCGCTCTCTCACTTCGTCCCAGCTTACCCCTCCCCCTCCCCGTGTCCTCAAGTCCATTCTCTACGTCTGCGTCTTTATTCCTGTCCTGCCCCTAGGTTCTTCAGAACCATTTTTTTTTTAAGATTCCATATATATGTGTTAG
>NC_041221.1:23358569-23388886 GCF_002837175.3 Physeter macrocephalus
AGGTCTTCTGCCCATTTTTGGATTGGGTTGTTTGTTTTTTTGTTTTTGAGCTGCATGAGCTGCTTGCATGTTTTGGAGATTCATCCTTTGTCAGTTGCTTCATTTGCAAATATTTTCTCCCATTCTGAGGGCTGTCTTTTCATCTTGTGTATGTTTTCCTTTGCTGTGCAAAAGCTTTTAAGTCCGTGCAAATCTTAAATTCTACCCAAAGAAGACACACTCAGCTAAGCAAGCTCCCTGCCTGAAAGGCACACCACATTCTGCAGGTTTCATTCATCACACTGCATGGCCCAACTCCCATCTCATAAACGTGAGTAAGCCCTGGCATTATAAAACCAGATGCCCGGTGGACTCAGGAAATGAGGGGATTTGCTGTGTGCTATAAATATATCCCAACAAAGGGGCTGAAAGTTATCCACTGCCTGGAGTGGGTTAGGCATCACAAAGTTTGTTAAGTCACTGCTCACCGTGAAGACATTTGCAATTGAAACGTCAGGACATTAAAAGAACCCTGTAAGTATGGTGAGCATCTTTGTTAATTTTTTGTTTTAAACTTCAGGATTTTACAATGGACTTCCTTAAAGGGAATGATATATTTCACCTTCATGGTTTTTACAAAGGGCCTTTTTAAACAGTTACATTACCCCGAGATCCAGGGGACACAGGTGGGGTTAAGATACAGAGACTCAACAATGGGGCAAAGAGAGTCAGTGTTCCGTTAATAATTACATAAACCGTATATATCAGGAAAAGTGACTACTTCATGTTGGGTTCCCACTAAACTGTCAGCTTGCCCGAATTTCTTTGTCTAGTACTGAACTTGGTTAGCAGCGAGGCTCGGATAACAAATACGAATCTGATCACTCCGTTTCCCGACTTATTAAGTGGGGCTAATGATGCCCCCATCATAGAGCTGCTGAGAAGAGAAAATAAGACAGAGCACCTAAAAAGAAATAATCCTAAAATAGTCCTCCTTCTTTATTTTATTGATGAAAATTAGGATGGGAGATGCTGAATAATTTTCCCAAGTAAAGCAGTAAGTGGTAAAGTGGACGTGTAAACCCATCCCAGTCGCCAGGCCTGTGATCTTCAGCAAGAAAAACCTCAAAACAATTAGAATTGAATGGTCCCTGCCAAAGTCCAAGTAAAGTGTAAAGTAACTGAACTTTTCCCTACTAGCAGTTTTCTCAAAAGCCAGAGAGGTTTCATGTATTGGGATGACAGACCCATCAGAATTTGGAGGCCTGGATACAGGACCCAGTTCTAGCGCTGATTAGTTATGAAAACTAAAGTTTCTCTAGTTGGAGGAGGTTGAGGCTTTGTATCTGAGGACTGGGGTTTGGAGCCCAGCTCGGCCACTAATCAGCCGGTGTCCTCGGCCTAATCACATGCTCTGAGGTTCAACGAACGCCCGTCTCTGTCTGTGGGAGAAGCCGTTACCGATCATAGCACAGTTGCCAGAATGCGACAAGATACATGGGAAGCACTGAGCCCAGTGTCTGGAACTTGGTGGTTCTAAAAATTACACCCACGATGATGATGATGATGACAATGCTATGAAAGTTCTTCTCGGAAGAAAGGCCCTCCAGGGAAGCCTGCTGTTATGCATGAATGTCTGTGTCTCCCCAAAATTCGTTATGTTGAAACCCTAACCCTCAGGGTGGCTGTATTTGGGGTTGGAGTCTCTAAGGAAGTGACTGAGGTCAAACGAGGTCATAAGGGTGGGCCCCTGATCTCATAGGATTAGTGTCACTCCATGTTCACTGAGGAAAACAAGCCACATGAGGACACAGTGAGAAGGTGGCTGTCTACAAGCTGGGAAGGGAGCTCTCGTCAGAAAGTGAATTGGTCAGAACCTTGATCACAGACTTCTAGCCTCCAGAATTGCAAGAAAATAAATTTCCCATCTGTGGTATTTTGTTATGGCAGCCCGAGCTGACTAATACACTTGCTGACTGACCAAACATGAGGAGATGGTTTCATCTCTTTGGGTTTCAGCTTCTTCTGAACATGGGTATATGGGAGGAGATGATGTACAGAGCCCCTTACAGCTTGACCATGCGGCAATTTTGTGATTTGTACATGAATGGCCTCCACCTGCTCTTCATTCCCTCACGGCTGCCCCATCACATCCCATTCACCCCAACGGGAAATCTCACCACATTCCCAATTAGAGCTCCAATTCTGTTTGTGCATCTCCACTGCTCTGTGTCCTGGACCCCATTCATTACAGCGTCATTCACTAGGAGTCAGAGCTTCTGGGGACACAGAGTCCACCATCATTAGTACTAATTGAAGCTTGGACTCCCAACCTGCTGCATTCTGTTGGCCTTTTTCAGTCCAGGCTCAGGCGTCACAGCTGACAAAAGGCCCTTTTTTGGTCAGGCGTCACAGCTGACAAAAGGCCTTGGTCTATTTACAGGAGACAAGCCGAGTGTGGGGCTGTCCCCGGGGGCTGGGTGGCAGTGGCTCACGGCCGCGCCGTGCACGCGCTGGGGGGTTAAATCGCCCCAGCCGGTCTGTCTACACAAGGACTCTGCATGCTATGTGGGGGATGATGGGAAGAGTGCCCCTTTGTCCTCAGAATTACCTGGAAGTTGGGGTTAGGGTTGGGATACGGTAGCCAGGCGGACCGAGAGCTCTCCTGGTACTTGAAGGGCCCGTTAAAGGCCTGCGAGATGGCGCTGAGGTTGAAGACGCATACGGCGGAGGCAGCGATGCTGTTCCTGGGAGCCGAGGAAGAGAAAGGAGAAGGCAGGTCAGAAAGCCCCGCGGGGATCGCTGTCCTCCCACGGGCCCTGGGTGCCAAGGACACACCTTCTAGGGGAAGACTCACCATTAGTCTCCTACACGCCCCAAGGATGAAGCTGAAGCAGTGAACGGTGTCCCCCTGGGGCTTCTTTCCAGGGGAACAAACACTGCGCTCTAGGAACAAGGGTATTTAGCAGTTATGACACTCAGAATCCTGCCAGGTGAGATGAATTCACCCAGCCACAAGGGGAGTGACAAAGGCTTTTGAGGAGCTGTACGTTACGCCTTCTGAATTCCTGAAGGGAAAAGACTTTCTCCGCCCGTGGACGGACTCCTCATCAGCCTAGCAGGGCTCCCCCCACCTGTTCATCTGCTTACTTTAGCTGGCAGTGGGGCAAGCTGCTGCTTTTGAAGAAAGCCCCAGAGAGCTGTGGTTATATGTTATCCTTTAAAAAAAAATACCAACTAAAAGCATTTTGCAAAAAGTGCCTGTCAGAGACCCTTCATATATACATACATGTATATATAATGTATCTATATATATATTTTTTAATTTATAAAGAATTTTAAATTCAAAGGGTCAGAGAGAAACGTTTGACACAGCACTGACACAGGATATCTTGCAGCCTTAATTTAGAATTCAAGCTGTGCAGAATTGAAGGCTATACACGAGAGGCTCTCAGAGTACCGTGCCCTTTACTAAGTGGAAACAGCAATATTTTTTTGTTGTTAAATAAATCTGCATTGTGAGCTCAGCTACGGTTTTAAAATTTCGTGTCAATGCTTTTGGCCAATAACATGTCTACTTATCCATTTTTTCCCCCTGAATCAAAGAAAAAGTCAAGAAACTCCAAAATGGAAATATCTACCTTAAACTTGGTTCATCTGAAAAACACTGAATAGGTGGTAGACGCCTTCTAAAGGCTTTACAAACTCCAAGTCATTTAAGCTTCATAAGGTAGGGGAAATTCATTGTTAGGAAATTGGGACCCAGTGAGGTCAAGACACCTGCCCCAAATCACCCAGCCACTAAGTGGGGGAGTTGGACTGAAACCCCAGGTGGGTTGGTACCAAAAAGGGAAATTTTTGAATTCTTTGTGACAGCTCTGTGTGGATGGTAATAAAAAACACCCCCATGGGAGGTTAGAGCCTTGAGAGCAGGGGTGCGTGTTCCCTCTGGAAGCTCCAGCACAGAGAAGAGAGTCTGGTGGCAAGAGGCGTACCCCTCACCGCCGGCAAATAAACGGATAAACGATAAATATGAACTTATTCATATTGCTAATTTTACTCTTTTTTAAGAAGATGAGAAGTCAAGTTGCGTAAGGAAGAATTAGCCTTTGGACATGTGACTGGACTTCAGCGAGAAGCCGAAGACAGCTCTGCTGGAGCAATAATGGCCAGCCAGACCCACAGGAGGGGTTTGACCTGGGGACCAGGTGACCACGCCTTGGCCCTGGCACAGTGACAGTCGAGGGCGGAGTGTTCATAATACCTCCCTGAACCCTCTGCTAAGTGCCTGAAAGGGAGCATCTTATTTATCACAGGGAACCTCTAGACCCTGAGACCAGCCTGATTTTACAGATGTAGGAACAAAAGCACAGGGAGGTTACTGAACCCAAGTCACAGGCTGGGGGGAAGCAAAGCAGGATTTACATGGGGCCCGGGGGTTCAGGACTTTGACCCCATTGCTATGCTTCTTCCCAGGAAGGGAAGAAACTTATCGTCTCCCTGTTGGCACCCCATTTCTCAGTTCACTGCGTTCACTCACTCTGAAGGGGGCTGGGCGGGGTCTCTGGGGTCACTCTGGATGTCCCAGTGGCTGCCAGCCTGAGCATCCCTGACAGGTGTTGGCGGGCACTTCTTTTTGCCCCTCAGTGAGCTGAGGTCCGTCGGTACAGCACATGTATGCCATGTGCACAACACACACACACACACACACACACACACACACACACCTTCCTGTTCTCCCTCTACCCTTTAACTTGTGGTGATCTGAGAAGGGTGGGGAGAAGAGAAAGGACATGGGTGACTCCCCAGGAGCTCTTCCCCCGCTCTTCCTGGGATGGGCCTGCCTGCTAGAACTGCTCATTCACCTTCTCCTGCCTGTCCCTGCACGCAGGGGAGGCCAGCCCAGGTCTAGGCTACTCTGACCTTGTGGATGCGTCTGCTTAAAGCTGGGGTCGGCGGTCATAGCCCATTGGCTAACAGACCTCCAATCACATATCACAAGCCGGCCTCTCTCAGTAGTCATGGTGATAACGTGGCCTTCATCTAATGCTCTGTTTTATTTCTTTACTTGTTTAGAGCCCAGGCAGGTAAAAGTGGAGGTAGCCCCCCTGGCCCTTAGTGAGCCCAACAATATGGGAACTTAGAGTTTCCTTCCTGTAGAGAAGTTCCTCCTAGCTCTTCATCCCCTAAGGAGGAAAGAGAAATCAAAAGTTTCACCCTCCCCCACTCCTACTACTACATTATCTGAGAGCCAGCATTATTAGATATCCAGGAAAAAAACACGCAAAACCTTCAGAGATTCTGTTGCAGGAGTGTACCATTTCCTGCAGCCCAACTCATGCGCTAGGGGTTGAGAAAACCCCACAGCACTAGGGACAGAATGAGCTGCAAGAGTGAACTTTATCCCCATTCCCCAGGGCTACGGACCTTGATAAATATACAGGGACAAACCAACCCTATGAACAAAAGCACCAGCAAGCTTAGCCCGGGCGTTTTTAGCTATCAGTTCAGAGACAGGACACAACCGGTACGTCGAACTGTCATTTTCTTTCAATTTGGAGCAAGTCTTACCAAGAACGCGGTCACCTGCTGAGAGGGTAAGAGCAAGGCAGAGACAGGAGAGGGAGTACAGGCAGAACATATTATGGGATTAGAGATGAAAAGATCAGAAAGTTGTTGCCAAGACCTAGTGAGAATAAGTATGCAAGGGCGAAAGGGAGGTCTAGCAATTCAATTTCTGTTAGTCTAGATGCCGCATAGAGGATGATTTCCAACATGATGGGCATTTGCAACACTGAACAACTCATCTGGAATAGTGTGAAACGTATTTCTGCAGGTATCCAAATGGACTATCCACCGTCCTGGAATGGCCCAGACACACGAATTTTGTAACTTTTTAAATTGTTCATTTTTGCCTGGAGCCAGGGGAACGAACAGCTCAGTAAGCCAAGCTCCCATGGTGTGTAAAACTGATGTCAACAGAGCAAGCGAACATCCATCTTGTGCAGCCTATACCACTTCTTAAACAAGGTTTCGGAAACCAAATCAACTTCAGAAACTATACACTGATTTTTATCCAAAGAAACTTATCAAGGAGAGAAAATAACCTCTGGGGTTGAAAACCAGATTTACAGGAAAGATGGGTGGAGTGGGGCTGCAGACGGGGAGGGAGCCGTCCATTTTAGTCTAATTCTCCGAACTTCACGTCAGAAAGAAGACCCTTCACGAGTAAACGTCATTATCAAGCGAACGTTAACACTTCAGCTCAGCTGTAGGAAGAACAGGAGGGGAGAGTAACAAGGAAGTAAGATGCAGATAAAGTGATTCTTCAGAAATGCAATTCATGGGCAAGCTTCTGATGGCAGAAGAGATGAAAAAGTAAGCCAGCAAGACTGGGGAAGCTGAGGAAACATCACAGGGTGACCGACTGTCCTGGTTCGCCCAGGACCGAGAGGTTTCCCAGGATGCAGGGCAGTCCTCGGTGCTAGAAGCTGTGCAGTCCAGGACAAACCCAGATGGTTGGTCATCTCACCCCATGGATCAGCACTTTTAACCCATCCCGATTCATACTCTTTACTTTGGATACAGATACTTGGCTTTTGTCCAAACCATTTGGTCACCAGATAAGAGATTTCAAAGGTGATGCAAAGCAGGACCCACACTGCAGAATCATCAGGCCCACAGCCAATGCTGAGAAAAGTGGAGCTCAGAGCCTCTGTGATTCCTGGGGGTGGGGTGGGGTCTCGTGGAGTCCTAACACATCAGCTAAGAAAGGACATTAAGTGTGGGGTTAATCTACACTCCACCAGACAAAGAGTGAATGAAAGACAGGCAACTTCATATGCTTTGCCTAGTCCAAATAGAAGTACCTCCCCACAAGAAATCAAATACTGTAATTTTTTAACAACAATACGTAAAAAGTAGAATCATCATTTTAGAAATGCCTAAGTTAGCCATCATCTAGAACAATAGTTTACAATGCAGCTATGGGAAAATGAGAAGGTGCATCTCCTACATGAGCAGGGGCCCAGGTAAGAGTCACATTATCTCAAAGATCAAACTCTCCAGACAACACTGCTTTCATTATGCAGTGACATATGTGTGACATGACTTGTGTATAGGAAAAAAAAAAAGACATCTAATACATTCCAGCATTTCAAAAAGTGCCCAGAGCACACCGGTAAATCAGGAAGGAAAAACTTACAGAGAATAATTTGATGCTACCATGACATAAGCATAGATCAAAACTTTCTGATTAGCTTTATTTTCCTAATACCAGTCTCAGAAATCACATCACTTTTTGTAACATTTAATTCATACTCAAAATTCCTGTTGGCTGTTAGCCCAGTAAAAGAAGAAAGATTACTTTTAAAGCAACTTGTAAACCTCAAAGGTCAGAGAACAGTAGATTCATTCAGAAGGAGTAGAAAAGCAGGGAAGGAATGATTTCCAGTTACATACACGTTGGTGGTAAAGATGCCGTAGATCAGATCCAGCTCAGGCAGGAAGAAGGTGCCCTGCAGCTCATTGTAGTAGAAAGGGAGCTCGCCAGGGCGGGAGCAGTTGAGGCGGGCCTTCATGAACGTGGTCCACGTGTCCTCCAGCAGGAACCGGCCCCCGATGTCGTTCTTGCACAGCCGGGCAGCTCGGGAGAACACGGTCTTCCCACAGTCATGCTCCACGGCATTTTCGCGGAAAAAGAAGTAGGTGAAATTCCCGATGTCATAAGATGACACAAAGTTTGGTTCTAGAAACAACAGGAAAGAAGAAAAGTCTCAACCTACTGGACAGCACAGCAAACTCTGCTGGATATTATGTAACAACCTAAATGGGAAAAGAATTTGAAAAAGAATAGATACATGTATATGGAGAACTCAGTCACTTTGCTGTACACCTGAAACTAACACATTGTTAATCAACTATGCTCCAGTATAAAATAAGAAGGTTAAAAAAAAAGAAAAAACAGGAAAGAAGAAAAGTCTCAACGTCCACGTGCTACTCCTTTGCGTCTTGCCTGCTCCGTATTTCTTCCAAGGAGACCTGATTTTGTGCGGAAACCCACGGTTCTTATAGAAGAAACAGGAAGCCCTAAGAGCAACTTAGTGGTCTATGCCACTGGGTAGAACTCAGTACATGAGCTCTAAGTGACAGGAAATTGCCAGCGTGATTGCAAACATCACACGAAAGCATCCTGAGTTAAGGCAGCACTTAGGTACATAACATTAATACCACCAAAAATGGACAGCAAAAAGTTGCAATACACTTTAAAGCCACAGATAGTACTTCACTTGTATACTCTTACATAATCTTCAGAAACAGTGGGAGATGAACTGATTTACAAAACAGAAACAGACTCACTGACTTGGAGAATGAACTTGTGGTTACCAGTGGGGGAGGGATAGATTTGGAGTTTGGGATTGACATGTACACAGTGCTATGTTTAAAAGAAAATAAATAGATAAATAAATAAATAAAAGGTAAAAAAAAAGAAAGGACAAATAAATTAGACACAGTGAGGGATTAGCAACAATAACAATAAAATAGAACAATTATTTCAATATACTATAATAAAGGTTATGTGAATGTGACAAGAAAAAGAAAGAGTGGGAGGAAATGAGATTAAAAACAGGAACTGTGATTCAGAATACAGGAGTCTGGTATCATGTTTGTGTAGAAGACACCAAAATTCTTTGATTTTACTTATATACACGAGCATGACTCTGACATAAGGTATGTGCTTTTAGTAAGGGCTTTAAAAATGTTTTCCATTTGTGAAAACTGAAACTATAAGGTTAGTGTCCTGAATCAGCTTTAGCAATTCCTGTTACTATGGTAACCATGTAAGTGTGATGATCAATCCTTGTCTTCTTACTTCCGGGTTTCTGGGGCATCCATTTAAAGGAGGGAAGTGTATTGAGATGGAGTCATTGTCTGGAAGCTTTCTGACCTCATGATTAGATTAAAATGAGGAACTCAGAAATGAAAAAATTATGGCAAACTTTTACTTAATCACCACGCTCATTAGGCATTCAGGAATTTATTATAGATTGTCAACCGAATTTCATACATAGCATTGGAAGTGTTATCTTCACAACTTCCTCTTTGAGTCTATTGATAATAAGGATGATACCCTTTCAGACACAGGTGTGCCCTAATACTGATCTTTAATAACCAGGTTTGATTCTTACTCTTCTCTCTATTGCTAAGAGCTTTCCACTCAATTAGCAAATGTCTTAATTTATGGTGCAATTAGGATAATAGGACAATATCCTTTGGTGTTCAAAATTAATGGAAAGATACACACAACAGCTATATCCACAAGGACATATTTCAGGGACAATTAGTTTTGTAGGACAATTCAACTGGCATTGTACTATGCCAGATCCAATCAGACTGTACCAACAGACATGTTATTGGCAGGATAACTAAAAATATGTTTGGCTACAAAATGACCCATTCATATTAAGAGGAAGACCCACCACAGGCTCACCTGAAACGCAGACAATGATTCAGAGGCTGACAGGCAGGTGGCACTGAGTACCCTGCTATTCTGTTCAGAAAGGCTACAGCCAGTTTTCAGTCAAATTCAACTGAATTGCAATCAATATTTGCTGTCATCACAGAATGTTTCAATTTAATTCAACTTCACATTCTAAAAATGTAACAAATATTCTCCATTGTATATGTCATGTACTTTTCTCTTCGGCCCATGATATTGTTCTTAAGTCATTTTAAGTACATTAAGTAATAGAGAAATTCATAAGAACTGATTTTAATTTATAAACTGTCAAACATAGTATCTGATCACTTGCTTTAACTTGAAATGGATATTAAAAAAAAACCCAAAACACCCTGGATTGCATTAACAGGTATGAGATGGAAGTTAGAAAAAAAAAAAAAATGTCATGAAGAGCCTAGGGATAGGACGGGAATAAAACACAGACCTACTAGAGCATGGCCTTGAGGATATGGGGAGGGGGAAGGGTAAGCTGGGAGGAAGTGAGAGAGCGGCATGGACATATATATACACTTATGGGGAACATATGTATATGTATAACTGATTCACTTTGTTGTAAAGCAGAAACTAACACACCATTGTACAACAGTTATACTCCAATAAAGATGTTAAAAAAAAAGAGAAATATTTACCGTACAGTACGCTTTAATATCCTGGAAAGACGCTCACAAAAACAGGAGGTTACACATCTCCGGCTTGTGTTTTTGGAAAGTAAAGCCAAATATTGGGGGATTTATGAACCTGTGTTCACTGTGAGTCTCCCAAAGAGAATTACTCACTGAAGCAGATCCCAAAAGCAAAGGTATGAAACAATTACAAAACTGTATTTAGTTTCTGAAGATAATATTCACATGTATGTCTAATTCTGAAGAGAAGGCTAAATCATATCACAGCAGGTTCTGCAGCCAGGCTCATATAACCAGACTGCAGTTTGATCCTTGTACTGAAAACAAACAAAAAACCACCAACCTCAACAACAAACCTTATCTAAAATGAAGAAAACAAAGAAAGAAGATGCAGGACAGGTGTGTCTAGCTACAGGTCCCAGCACATGTGGACGAGGTATGAGGCAGAGTCTACAAGGTTTCTCAAACACCCTCATGACTACCTACTTTTACTATTAACGTGGGGACAAAGAGCATGAAAACCACATAGTGAACAGTCTCTAGGAAGTCTTGAGTAGGAAGCCGAGGAGCTGAAAACGTAAAAAGATCTGCCTTGGTTTCTTCCAGCTCAAGGCTGGCCTATAGTTTAAAAACCCTGTCAAGTGCTAAACTCTTGTGTGAGGCTCTGAGCTGGGCGCTCCCCCTTCATAAGCTCGGTAAACGCACAGGAATTATAGAGGGAGATACTGTGTTACTCCTCCCATTTCATAGATGAAGACACTAAGTCCTGGAGGTTAAGGAACCTGCCCAAGGTCACACAACCAGCAATGGGGGTTGGGTTATGTCCCGAATCCAGACCGTCTGACCTCACAGCCTATACACACGTACCCTTATACTACACTGAAGAAAATAATGGACTGCAAGAGAACAATCAGTTACATTAACGACAACATTCAAGAACAGGACTTGGAATTCTGGGCAATGCTTTAGAAACCAAAGTGGTGAGTGGATTTACTCAGAACCAAGGTGAGGAGGGCTTGGGAACAGACCAGAGGGGAAGACAGATGCCCAGATGAATCTTTACTCTGGAGCTATTAGAGACATCAAGGATGCCACAGGAGGAAGAGAAGGAAGAAGAAGCCAACAGTCCAAGGGCTTATGAAACAAGAATACTGCTGGGAAGGGTTTGCCCCAACTCCGGAGATGACTTTTCCAGTGGTGCCCACCAGGGACCGTGAGAGCCTCTGTCTGCGTCCATCATGTTCACCGTCCACCCACTGAACGATCTCGCCCAGATGTCTCATACGGGAGGAGTACTGAATCACGCCAAGCAGATTAGCCCACGGCTTCCTCTTTCCACGGAGACCCTCCAATGTCTCTCCAAACCACCGCAAACCCACTTTATGATAGGGTGACAAAGAGCCTTTTAGATAAAAATGCTCAACTATATTTTTTCCTGCTGGGAAAACAAGGGAAGAATTTGTGCCTGGTACGTAGTGTATGTGTTTCTCTAACTCACCGCATATTACAGGTCATTTTAGTTGCGGAGCTAAACTACATTTGGAAACACATCCTTGTCCAAAGATAGAAGAAAAGCAGAAATAATTGTTAAATAGACAGCCAAGTAGCTCTTGCATTTATAGATCTAAATCTGGAGGTAGGGGATGTTTGACTCTCACCAGGCAGGATAATAAGATGCGTATTGTTTCCATTCCATTGTTTACGTTCTGTCTCTTGTTAAAATGCAATTCACCATAAGCTAGTATCCGTCACTCCTGAGTGCACTGAACGGGCCATAAACCAGTTAACGGCCTCCTTGTCTACAATGAATGTTGAGTGCATGAAAGAGCTCCTTTATTCATTATTATTATTAGAGCTACACAGGAATAGAAGGTGCTGCTAATTCAGAATAAAAACAGGCATGAGTATGTGTCAGCTTATTACAAATATATGCATGGGGAAGCTGTTTTTTTTCCTCATGGCTGTAAACATATTGAGTGACGGATTACAGAGCACTCTACAAAATAGGTCGGGTTTTAAGAAGAACTGTGTTATGATATGAGGACTTTTATTTGGCGCATCGACTTACATAATAGTGACCATGTGGATGGGAGTACTGAGCAGAGAAACACGATGTAAGTAAACATGAGCAACGAGCAGAGCAAAAGCATCAACAGCTTTGCGAAGATTCTGACCATGTAAAACCAAACATCCTGATGGATCCGTGCCCTCTGTCTTCTGTCTATTCCAACGCCTACTGCATCCGTCTGGAGGGGCACCAGGTTCAATGGTCCAACCTGATGATTGACTAGATCACTGAGAGGCTCTTGACATAGAAATATTTGTCTAAATTGATGAAAATGGACATTAAAAGGAAAGGAATTCCAATTTTCCAACTCTATAAAAATCTTAATAGCATCACAATCTATCAAAATTATTTTGCAATCAAAGGCCTCCTTGTGATACACATGTCAAAGGCAGACTAGAAAATGGTGGGGTGGAGCCTGTATGGGTTTGACTCCGCCCATCCCATCTTGAAACCCTGGGCTGGACAACTGATATCTGGAATGTTCCTTTATCCTGTACAACAATTCAACCTAAGGACTAAAGAGATTGGTACAAAGTAGCCTCGCAATAAATGATGGCTATAATTTTTATTTCATGATTTACTTTTGATTTCCTTTTTAATAATTTATATTTAGTAGAACTTCACATAATGATAATGAGTAATCAAATATGTATATATTAAAGGTGATCAGAATTTGAGAAGCATAAATAAAGCCAGGCTGAGTTTTTAAAATAGCAAGCCATTCCGCAAAAAGAAAGGAGTTAATGGAAACAATATTTAGACATGACACACAGTGAGCCAGAGCTTTTCAGTTCCCTAATTTGTTGATGTCGGTTACAACCAAAACCATTTCTGTGCATATTCCTAGATTTCAGATACTCTCTTTATTGTGAACACTGTTTCCCTTGTCACAGCTACATGAACGTGTGCTGCAGAGGGTTCCAAAGTAAAGCTAATTTTATCTAGAGATTCATTAAGAGGGGATAATTAAACCAAAATTAAATTAAGTAAAAAGTGGTTTAAATGCCATTGATATACTAAAATTCTTCCTTTAAGATTTCTAGGAAAAGATTAGATATATAGATATATAGATAGATAGATATATAGATGGATATACATGTTTGTGTGTGTATGTTTTGGGTGTGGGACATACATATGTATAGGATTAAGGTATATGTATATATGGCTCAATACTTCCACCTACTGGATGTATGAACTTAGTCAAATTACTTAACAACCTACATTCTCAGTTTCCTCCTTTTAGAACGGTGATAACAATACCCAATGTGCAGTATCATTGTGAAAAGTCAGAGGCAATGCATGCCAAGTGCGTACCACTTGGTCGCTAATCATCAAAATATAGGTCACTATTTATTTATATATACAAACTATTATGTAAATAATAAATACATAAATTAATAATAAACATATACAAAAATATATAAATTAATCCAAATGCATATGTTGGTAAACATACCATCAGTATTTACTTAACAAGCTAACTCATTAAATTTGCATTCTGTATATCAAATTAGGGTCTGTGTTCCTTTCAGCAGATCTGGAACCAAACAAGGCGGAGGGTCTGTGGTAGAGGTGGAGCCCTGCCTGCCGGCCAGAGCACCTCTATCACCAGGTACTTCCTTACCACCCACTGTGGGGCTGTCCTACTGTCCTGGGCCCCGGGTATTCCCCAACCCATGCCCTCAAGGCCATTGTAAGGCAACAAACAAGACACAGACTGATGAGTCATCACAAGGAGGAGGAGGACAGTCAACCTAAGGACTAAAGAGATTGGTACAAAGTAGCCTCGCAATAAATGATGGCTATAATTTTTATTTCATGATTTACTTTTGATTTCCTTTTTAATAATTTATATTTAGTAGAACTTCACATAATGATAATGAGTAATCAAATATGTATATATTAAAGGTGATCAGAATTTGAGAAGCATAAATAAAGCCAGGCTGAGTTTTTAAAATAGCAAGCCATTCCGCAAAAAGAAAGGAGTTAATGGAAACAATATTTAGACATGACACACAGTGAGCCAGAGCTTTTCAGTTCCCTAATTTGTTGATGTCGGTTACAACCAAAACCATTTCTGTGCATATTCCTAGATTTCAGATACTCTCTTTATTGTGAACACTGTTTCCCTTGTCACAGCTACATGAACGTGTGCTGCAGAGGGTTCCAAAGTAAAGCTAATTTTATCTAGAGATTCATTAAGAGGGGATAATTAAACCAAAATTAAATTAAGTAAAAAGTGGTTTAAATGCCATTGATATACTAAAATTCTTCCTTTAAGATTTCTAGGAAAAGATTAGATATATAGATAGATAGATAGATAGATATATAGATGGATATACATGTTTGTGTGTGTATGTTTTGCGTGTGGGACATACATATGTATAGGATTAAGGTATATGTATATATGGCTCAATACTTCCACCTACTGGATGTATGAACTTAGTCAAATTACTTAACAACCTACATTCTCAGTTTCCTCCTTTTAGAACGGTGATAACAATACCCAATGTGCAGTATCATTGTGAAAAGTCAGAGGCAATGCATGCCAAGTGCGTACCACTTGGTCGCTAATCATCAAAATATAGGTCACTATTTATTTATATATACAAACTATTATGTAAATAATAAATACATAAATTAATAATAAACATATACAAAAATATATAAATTAATCCAAATGCATATGTTGGTAAACATACCATCAGTATTTACTTAACAAGCTAACTCATTAAATTTGCATTCTGTATATCAAATTAGGGTCTGTGTTCCTTTCAGCAGATCTGGAACCAAACAAGGCGGAGGGTCTGTGGTAGAGGTGGAGCCCTGCCTGCCGGCCAGAGCACCTCTATCACCAGGTACTTCCTTACCACCCACTGTGGGGCTGTCCTACTGTCCTGGGCCCCGGGTATTCCCCAACCCATGCCCTCAAGGCCATTGTAAGGCAACAAACAAGACACAGACTGATGAGTCATCACAAGGAGGAGGAGGACAGGAGGTGGGGGGGGTGGGGGGGTGGCCAGGGCAGCAAGGTGCATTCGAGAATCAGAAAGGAGGGGGAGCAGGGAAAGGGCAGATGCCAGGTTGGGACGGGGCTCCAGGCCAAGGGCAGGAGAGAGAGGAGCCGGAGAGAAGACCCTAAGGGTGGCCAGGAATGGAAGGAAGCTAGTGTTGGCGTGGACGGAATCAACGGCACGGGGGCAGCAGGCTGGGCCAGGCCAGCGATCCACACGGAGGAATCTGGAATTCAAGGGCCACTGGAGGGATGCTGAAGAGTTTTCAAGACAAGCTTATGACCCGAATTCCCGTGGGTGGTGGCAGTGCCAGGCGAAGGGGGGAGCGGGATGTGGCCCAAGCGTGTCTTCAGGGATCACTGACAGAGTGACAGGAGCTTTGGAGCCCCAGGTCCTTCGCTCACTAAGGACCCGGCAGGAAGAAAGCCACTGCTAAATCATCACGGGAGGACTAGAAACACGGCTCCAGCAAACATAATTCCTTCCTTCCTCAGGGGACCATAATCTGCTGAAAGTGTGTTACTTACATAGATGTGCTGGTTCAAGTAGGAGCAACTGGTACCACAGGGACACGCTGCTGTCTCTTCCTAAAGGAGCACTGCTACCTGTACATCAGCGTGTACCCTAGGAGCCCAAGCTCTCACCAAGCACTCTCCCTCTCTCAGTGTCAGCAGGAGCTCCATTGACTGGCCATGTGTCCACCTGTTCTAGCCCACAGGGCCCGAGACATCCTTCTCTATCCTGCTGGCTCACTCCATTCCAAGCACCAAGCCCCTGGCAGCCTTTCCAATCTCCTGTAAGATTCGACTAAATCACACAGTCCAGGGCTCAATTAGTTATAAGTAATTTCATGATTATGTATTTCTGAACATTTTCAAAGCTGCAAGTTTCCATTGACCATGTTTATTTTTTCTTGATTATATTTTAAATGTATAGGTTCACTTCTTCCAGGAATGAATCATTTAACCTGCTGAATTGTAAAACTTAAGGAGTTTTAAAATTGGAATATTAACTTTAATTCAAAGATCTTAGAGATATTTTAATGCCTGTAAAATATTTTTAAAGACTAAGAGGAAAACATGCAAGATTTAATTGAAAGAAAATACTGGGCTACAACGTTGTGTAGTTAGAATAAGTAAACTCGTATGATGGCTTGGTCTTTGTCTCCTGAGCTGATCAGGGCCAGGACAAGAAAGAAGACAAAAACACAGAGATTATACCATCCAATGTTCAGCAGTGAATGAAAAAATGTGAGAGGCCATTGACTGAGGGAAAACAAGAAGTTTAATAGAATAATATGGAGACAAAGTTACTGAAACACAGAGAACTGAGTATCTTATAAACAGGATGACAATATGATTTATGCTCCAAACTGGAAACCTTTTGAGAGGGAAAAGGAGTAATGTTAATAATCATGCCAGGTGTCAGGAGTGATCCAGGACTGTCACCAGGAAACAGCTATGATGTCTAGACAATGAACATCAAAACATTTTCGTGAGTGGTTATATAAGTACTAGTAAATTTCTATATAGCATATTGTGTTCTCTATAACGGGGCATATCTTCTTTGTGTGGACCTTTTTTTTTTTTTTACGCAGGTCTCCATATGTCTTAGTGTATACAGTTGGTGCCTCTGGCGTCATAATATCTTTATGGGGGAAGGAAGAGTGGGATTTATCGATTCTCTTTTTTTTGATAAATTTATTTATTAAATTTATTTATTTTTGACTGCATAGGGTCTTTGTTGCTGCGCGTGGGCCTTCTCTAGTTGTGGTGAGCGGGGGCTACTCTTCACTGCAGTGCACAGGCCTCTCATTGTGGTGGCTTCTCTTGTTGCAGAGCATGGGCCCTAGGCACGTGGGCCTCAGTAGTTGTGGCTCATGGGCTCTAGAGCGCAGGCTCAGTAGCTGTGGCACATGGGCCCAGTTGCTCCACGGCACGTGGGATCTTCCTGGACCAGGGCTCGAACCCACGTCCCCTGCACCGGCAGGTGGATTCTTAACCACTGCGCCACCAGGGAAGCCCCATCCATTCTCTTTTGAAATGTGTGAATTGGAAGTCCAAATTGCAACTGAGCAGGACCCTTCCCAGGACAAATGCCCCACCCCTGCTGTCCTCTGCCTGCCTCTTGTCTGTTAAAAAAAAAAAAAAATTGGCCAAAGAATAAATTTAATCAGAGAAAGGGGAAAATATAGAAGCAAAGGAAAACAGTCAAGCAAGACAAAATAATAATCGTTTAGCTATTAAACAAAGTCAAGGACCTTTATTTCCTCCCCAAGGGCTATAGATAATATTCTGAGCCATGTCCTTTGAGCTGCTTTGCAGATACTGAAGTCCCCACCAGGTGGAAGAAATTAACTGTATGCTGCCCACAAGCATGGGAGACCCCAGACCGGGTGGAACCAGAAGGTCAGTGATGTTGACTCCTGGCTACCTCACCACCACTCAATCTGAAAAAGATCCACGAGTTGATCACGTACCCTGCAATTCTCTCCTCAGCACGTGGCCCCTTCCTCCTTTCCCTGTTTAATCTTTGAGCAAAACCTGGGGAGTGGAAGTTAGTTCCTGGGGACATGAGTCCACCTTCTCCCCAGAATGGCTGGCTTCCTCAATAAAGCCGTCTCTCCCTTTACCTAACACTTGTCTCTCAGTATTGGACTCTTGAGGAACATGCAGCTGAACCTGAGTTCAGTGACAAAATGACTTATTGGCAAGTATAGAGCCTTCATCACAAGACTAAAGGGATTCTGTGGCTGCTCAACTTTCAGGAACTCAGCACTCAATGACCAGGACAGAACACAACACTACTTTCAAAGAGCACCACAAGAATTGATTCCTTCTTGTCACCTACCAGATGTTTGTGTCCATAAAGGGCTGTGTTAAATAACCCCACAGGCTCTTCTTCTTTGGGTTTAATAACCACAGCTCATTCCATCTCCTTTTGCAAGCTTTCGCTAATCAAGAAGCACCGGTCACTATTTCCAAAGTCCCTGTATCCCGCTTCCACGGCAACTTGTGCATAAAAATGTGGACATCAGGAGAGAGGCGGAGGCAGCTTATGGTGGCAGTATTTCCTAAGATGTTGACTAAACAAAGAGGAGGCCAGGAGCCCACAGAGGGGGAAGGATCTGTATTCAAACCCTAGCTCGTGCATGCTTCAGCATGTGGCCCTGGTTCAGGTAACACCTATATGGAGTCTCCCACCCACCTGGTAAGTTGTAAAGAGCCACCGTGACTCCCCCTTGCACCTGGAGTAACAACTGGATGTACCAGAGGCTCCAGCAGGTGCACGGACAGGCAAATGGTACGCAGGGAGGCCATTTATTTAAACTCTTTTCTGGCCCTATAAAGATCATCAGACTTGGTTTACAACACTCTTTCCAAAGGGTGTTGACATCCATCCCACACAAGATAGACAACCGGCCCAATGCCCTCTGATAGGCTTGATCAAGCCTGAAAATTAGAAAAGGGCAGCTCGTCATGCTGGGTCTCATGTCACACAACCCTGCTCCCATGCTCTAAGTCCACGTGTCATCACCTTAACAAGCTGAAACTTCACGAGTCAGCTGTCAGCTGTTAGCCTTTCAGCTGCGGTACTGAACAGAGCCCACTGTTCACAAGGGCGCCCCTCTGAAAGCATCTCCCCAAGGTGCTGTCTGGTGAAGTACAAAACTAGGCTGCTGACTATACAATTGCGATTTTTGTGCTGGGTTTTACCTAGCTTCTTTTCCTTGATAAACACTACAGATTTCCTAAACAAGTATACTTCATTCCCAGGCCCCTCTTGTCTTTATTTTGCTTGTCTGGGAACTCTGCCTGCATTTATGAATTTCCGGCTTTAGCAAATCTTGTCTGTCCAGGGAGAGCCTAGTGCAGACTGTTCACACCTCCAGGGACTGCACTGTGTAGGCTGCCAAAAGTGATCTCACTGTCCCCAGGATGGAGCCCAACAGGGTCACCCCAGCCTGGCCGTGTCTGGACCCCCAAGAAGTGGTGTTTGCGCCCAGGGAGAAGCAGGGAGCTCCACAAAACACCTGTCTTCAGGATAAGCAGGAACTATTTTTCCTTGAGTTAAGCACAGAAAAGATTTTTCTCCCTCCAAGTAAGTTATCTTTAATCACTAGAAGGTTAATCACTGTATTTTAAAGAGTCTATTTAATGCATGGGTAACATCAATAGACTTATTTCAAATCCGGAGAATTTGAGATTGTTACAGACAGAGTTTTCTTAACCGGAAACATAATAGCTCATTAAAAATGATACAATGGATTTCAAGTGGATTTCAATCCATTACAATGGATTTCCTCCAGGGCGAGGTCAAGCCTGGAATCTCAGAGAATGGGAGGAAGCGGCAGAGTTCTGTGGAGAAAACCCAGAAGAGAGACAAACGCTGCCTCCAGGGAAGGAAAATGAGCAGGTCGCTGCCTGCCAGTGAGATTAGGCCCCCGAAGATGTCCATGCTGAAAGCTCACTGATAGATTGCTTTCTCCAAGTTCCTACCGAGGTTTTAGTCCATGTGCAAGCAAGCAGTTCCCCAAGAACCCACAAACTCAATTTGTACAATGCTAATTTGGAGATGTATTTTTTTTTTCCCTTTTCATGGGTTAACTGCTTCCCCGATTTGATAGCCAGTTTCTCGAAGGCAAGTTTTACAGCTTCTCTATTTTAAGCATAGACCATTAAACATTTATTACCCTGCTTTACCATAATCATTTAATAAGGGTTATTAACAATTAGTATTTTAATGCATTAAGGCTGTTAAGGTATTTCTCTAAACACGTTTGTTTTAAGAGTGATTTTGGCACAGGGGAAAAAAATCCGATTTTGAAACATATAGTCATGACCAAACATATAACTCAGTGTTTCAAATTCCTCCAGAACATTATCCAATTAATCCCACTGTCTTTGATAACTAACTGAATACGTGATGGTTGAAAATGGGAGGCCAAATGAGAACGGCAAAAGAAGATTCTTTCCATGTTTGGACCTGCATCAGTTTCAAACATACAAATCTGTATTTTTAAAGTTCTGGGTTACAACTAATATGACACGTTCCCTTTGTTAACAACAAAATTCATATTTCTGCTACTTATGAAATGTGCCTATCTCCTAGTCATTCAACAAATATTGATGGAGCCTCAACTG
Organism: Physeter macrocephalus; assembly: GCF_002837175.3. Classification (NCBI taxonomy): domain Eukaryota; kingdom Metazoa; phylum Chordata; class Mammalia; order Artiodactyla; family Physeteridae; genus Physeter; species Physeter macrocephalus. The sequence goes on from NC_041221.1 coordinate 23,378,918, forward strand.
TGTTTCAGGCACCATATGAAATGCTGACCACACAAAAATTGATGCCACCTAATCCCTGCCCTCAAGGAATTCAGAAACTCATGGGTGGGGAAAACAAAGATGTAAACTACTCATCGATTAGTTCATTTATTCAAAAATGATGTATTGGGTGCTTACTATGTGTCCAGCACTGTTGAAAGTATATGGGATCCATCAGTGACCAACAAGTAAGCCTGGCCATTAGGAAACATTCATTCTAGTGGAGGAAAGGAGACAAGTACTAAAAGAGCATAACACTAAGGATAAAAGTCTAACGTGGTGGGCTTCCCTGGTGGCGCAGTGGTTGAGATTCCGCCTGCCGATGCAGGTGACACGGGTTCGTGCCCCGGTCCGGGAAGATCCCACGTGCCGCGGAGCAGCTGGGCCCGTGAGCCGTGGCCGCTGAGCCTGCGCGTCCGGAGCCTGTGCTCCGCAACGGGGGAGGCCACAACAGTGAGAGGCCCGCGTACCGCAAAAAAAAAAAAAAAAGGCCAACGTGGCTAAGGGGAATCAAGAGGGCTAGCTGGAGGAGGGGGTCATTTCAAATAAGGTGGTCAGGGGCGAGGTCCCACTGAGAAGTGGCATTTGAGCAAAGCCAATGCAGCGAAACCCACTGGCCAGCTGGATTGCCTGGGGCTGAGAGCTCTTCAGATAGAACAGGGACCAGCAAACTATAGCCCTCAGGCCAGATCCTGCCTGCTGGCTATGAATAAAGTTGTATGTGCAGGCAGCATTCCTGTATGCATTGGTGATGGCTGCCTTCATGCTACGATGGCAGAATTGAAAAGCTGCAACAGAGACCATACGGATGCAAAATCTAAAATATTCGCTCTCTGGCCCTTTAAAACGTCTGCTAATTCCTGGAAGAGAGGAGGGGGCCAGTGGCAATGCCTGTAAGAGGTTAAGGCAGGAGCAAGGGTGGGTAGGAGAGCGCACAGGGAAGCACTGGGGGCTGGCCAGCAGTGCCTCAGCTTTCTCTGCAGGTGAAATGGGGACGCGAGTGGGGTTGGAGCAGGACACGGACCACGCGCTCCAGTATCGTGGGGTGAAGACAGCCACGCACGACGCCCGTCAAGAAGGGATGAAAGGGACCCACCGAGTCTTGGGGAAACTGCAACTTCAAGTGAAGCTACAGAGGAGCAGGAATTACGGATGAGGCAAAACTCAAGGGAAGAAAGAACAGCATAAACAGCACGTGGGAGGGAGCACGGTGAGGAAGGCACGGTGCAGCCAGGGAGATGCACGCTCCGCCTTAAAGGAGGCTGAGAGGGCACGTGGGCAAAGGAGCAGCGGAGTCAGATCACACAGGCTGGGAAAGAGAAAACCGATGAAGGTGTCATAGCCAGCCCTGCTCTCCTCTCCACGTCAGCCCTTGCTGACAGCCGATGGCACGGCCACCACCTGGGTCTTGCTGCACTGGTGCAGGGGTGCAGGCGGGACACCCACTCATTGGTGGACAGCTGTAATGGTGGTGGTATCATAAGACAATGCACCTGGAACTCTGGTATTAGATCCAAGGCACTTAGCTTGCTCAGGGCAGGTTGGTGGAACTCTACCACGTAGTATTTACGCTGGGTCTCTGGGAGGTGTAGTGGGAAGATTAGAGGCTTGGTAGGTCCTTACTCCGGGCTCTCTGTATCCTGGCAGGACGTCACCCTGGACGGCCTGACGTCACCATTTGCCTGAAGAGTAGCCCTGAAGCAAAGGAGGTCCCCAGAGGCTTGGGTCCCTGAAGGGTCATGACTTGCCATGTTCTGTCTACATGTTCTGACACCTTCTTTTATGACCACTGAGCCCACGAAAAGATAGTGACCTCTGCCCAGATAACCTTGTAAGTTAATAGGTGTTTGCTGCCCTTCTCTCTATCTCCTGCTCTTGACCTGGGATGGAGGGCTGCCCTTCCCCAGCTCCTGGGGCCTGGGTTCTGGGATCTGCAAGTAATAAACCTTGTGACTGTCCTTTCTTTGCGTGAGTGTATTGAAACCGCACCTTCAATCGAAGCCCCAGGGTTTTCACTTCCCCAAAACGGGAGGGTGGATGCTGAGGAAGCTGCCTGCCAACCCCACGTGGAAGCTTGTACCTCTTCATTCAGCAGGTCATAACCTGCATATTCTTAACACACCAGCCCTGGGATTTTCCAACGCTAAGCTCTCTCAAGAACAAATCTAACTCTCTGATCTCCATTTGGTGACTCCTATGCCTTGACCCTCAGTCAGTTGAAAACTCGGGAGAAGAATATGAACGTCATTTAGTGGGTACCTAATATCACACAGGAAATAGGACCCTTCTTGGATACTGCACAACTAAGGGTGTTTTTAGCTTCATTGCATTTCTTTGTCTTTGTCTCATGGAAGAGGGAGGAGATCTGAGCATTTTTATAAAAAAATGGTGATTATCACCAGAGAGCAAGAAATTTAAGGATATGGAAAAAAAGGATAACAGGTAAGGCACCAAGCTCCAGTAAAGAAAGAAAATGACTCCAGGGCACGGCGGAAAGAACAGAGACAGGGTGTCTGGTCAAAGGGCAGATGGGAGGAAAAGTGTGCATTCCAAGGAGGACAGTGAGAATAAATGTCCCTGCATCCGGGCTCAGCAGTGGCACAGAAGCAGAGCTCAGTGGGGCTCAGGGGCCAGAATCCATGCTGGAGGGAGGGTCAGAGCAGAAAACCAGGGCCACTCAGAGGTAGAAATGATACCTCAGCGTTCAGCAGAAGAAGAAGGTGTCCCAAGAGAACACAGGAGAGGGAATCAACACGCCACACACAAGAACTTGGGAGCCTCAGGGCTCTCTGCGCTCTGCCCTGGGAGTGAGGGCCTTCCTGGTGGGGAGCGAGAGGGCGACGCTCCCTGAGGACAGAGGGACAATTCAGTGCCACGCGAGTTATGATGACACCGTGAGCGGAGTGGCGCCTCCGCCATGTTCACCTTGGACTTATCTGCAATGGCCACAGTTGCTGGATAATATCATTTATTATTTTAAGATATATATGCCGACAGTGACTGTGGAAACCCTGGGTGAGCTCTTCAACTGTCCTTATGACATCACCTGACTCTCAAATGGGAAAGATTGCACCCAGAGGGTTAACAGAATCTGAGCACCTGATCAGCCTGGGCATCTAAGTCACATGGAAAGAAACAGTGTTTCTAACTCATGCCATAACCTGAATTATTTTCCCAAGATATTCTTCAGGCTGTCGCTTCTGGGAAAAGAAAGAGATGGTACTCCGAATTAATTTTTACTTTGCTTTCAGCAAACTCTAAATGCAATGCTCGTGGTTGGGGAATAAGTCATTTTGATTTTTAATTGGAAACTGCTTGGCCAGTAAAACTCAACAAATGAATAGAAAGAACTTTAAGCTACACAGATGAAAGAAAGCATCAGAGCGGAAAGGAGACCTTCCACAGAGAGTCGAAAGGTCCAGTTGAAACCAGTTCAACAGAAATAATGTTAACATAGGGAATGTAGTTACTGCTTTGGTTTGAGAAAACAATCACGTTGCCCTTTGGAAGCTCACGGAGTCATTCAACTTGCTGAAGAAACTGGATGAAGACTCTTTTCTCTACAAGGGAGTCTTTGAAAGGCAAACTGTGATGGCTGGTTTGACTATCTTATTTGACAAAATGCTTGTGTGTATATATACACATGCGCATAAACGTGCATAAGTGATCGTTCTAAACCAGTGGTTCTCAAAGAGAGGCAATATTTTCCCCAAGGAATATCTGGCAGTCTCTGGACAAAGTTTTTGTTGTCACAATTCAGGAGGTGGGCCGTGCTATTGCATCTAGCGGGTGTAACGCAGGGACGGTGGTAACCATCCTGCAATAATCAGGACAAACTCCCTCCCCCAAAAAAGAATTATCTGGCCCAAAGCATCAACAGTGCTGAGGTGAGAAACTCGGGTCTACAGTAATGAGCTTGTACTTGATGAAAAGCCAGTAAATCTTTGTAGGATTTGAAAGCTCAAAATAGTAAATATTATCATGGCAATTACAAGATTTCATCTTTATGCAAACCAGCAAATAAACGATTGAGGGAATGGATTACATATGGTGCATACATCTATCAATAACATTGTGTTTGCTAGTGTGTGTGTGTGTGTGTGACCATATCCACACATGAACGTACCCATAGGCAGAGGGCTGAATTTCAGCTGGCAGGTCTCAGTACCTAGCCAACTTTAACTTCAATTTGGGGGGCTGAAATCACTTTCTATTTGTTAATTGAGCAAGTGACCAAGTTCTAGCCCAGGATTCAAGGGAAATCTTCTGGGGGTTTCTGATTTCTTCAAAAAAAAGGCCACAAGGAATGTGGCTCTTCTTCCACTGGATATTGTCATGTCTGGATGCAGTGCCAGGAATTGAAGCTGCAGGTTTGTACCCATGAGCAAAGCTAGCCTGAGGACCAACCTGACAGACTGTGGGTGGCAGAGACAGTGGTGACAGGACTTGGGTCCCTTACTAACTCTTGAGTCACTGAAGTGAGCAACTCTGAAGACACCTACCCTGACCTTCTAGTTGTATGACTTGACACCTTTTTTTAAAAAACTGTGGTCAACGTATATGTGGAATCGAAAAGAAAAAATGATATAAATGAACTTATTTACAAGACAGAAACAGACTTCGAAAACAAACTTATGGCTACCAAAGGGGAAACGCGGTGCGGAGGGATAAATTAGAAGTGTGGGATTGACATATACACGCTACTCTATATAAAACAGATAATCAGGGCTTCCCTGGTGGCGCAGCGGTTGGGAGTCGGCCTGTCGATGCAGGGGGCGCGGGTTCGCGCCCCGGTCCGGGAAGATCCCACGTGCCGCGGAGCGGCTGGGCCCGTGAGCCGTGGCCGCTGGGCCTGCGCGTCCGGAGCCTGCGCTCCGCAACGGGAGAGGCCGCAGCAGTGAGAGGCCCGCGTACCGCAAAAAAAAAAAAAAACAGAACAAAAAAAAAATGATAATCAACAAGGACCTACTGTGTAGCACAGGGAACTCTACTCAATATTCTGTAATAACCTATATGGGAAAAGAATCTGAAAAAGAATGGATACACGTATATGTAGAACTGAATCACTTTGCTGTACACCTGAAGCTAACACAACATTGTAAATCAACTCTACTCCAATATAAAATAAAAAATTAAATTAAAAAAATTGGTCAAGTTATTTGGAGCTACCTAAAGCCAAACACATTCTTTTACACAATTGTCTGAAACTTTAATGAAACACTAGTAATTTCCCTTTTTAGGTATCTAATAAAGAAGTTAAGAAAGAATGAACATGAGGCTACAGATATCTTTGACATGACATCGGATTTCCTAAACTGCAAACAATAATATGAGAAAGCAGCTTCAGCTTGAGGAACGCTCTTATCAGCATTAGCTTTATTATCATGTCCTAAGTGTGGAGAATATCACTTCTCTTCCGAGTTGGCAAAGAGCCATCTTGATGCCTTTCCACACGGAAATCCAAAACCGGGTACATTTTGATTTCTTTAGAAAATGAAGAAATTATTTTATTTTTAGAAACGGTGACAGTTTGCTTTTGAGCAGCAAGTCACCGGGCATCACAGACCAACGAGAGGGGAAACTGGGAGTGAAGGTGAGACTTACCGTTGAGCCATTTGGAATTGTACTGCGCGGTGCGGAGAGGAGGCAAGACGCCCAGACTTCGGTAAATGGCGGGATCGCGTCCGGGGAAATCCATGGCCGTGGCCGCATAGACCTCCCCGCCCGCCGTGAGGAGAGCCGTGGAATTGTGCCGAGGGCTGTAAGGACAGCGCGCCATGCCGCTGATCTGATCATGGATCTCCGTCAGGTTACTCAGCTAGGTGTGAGGACGAGACAGAGAAACAGATTATCCCCCAGGAAACCCCTTCAGGAGCGTTAATGGAGCATATCCACCCAAACTGCAAATGAAGCATGCGCGATAAACTCTCTGGGGCTCATACACTGTGACAAACTTCTGCACTCTGACTTGGATGAGAACAGTACATGGTGGTCATCCTTAGACAATCTACCGATCAACCTCTCCCATCATCCTTCGAGCGTTACTGAACCTCTGGCTTTTGGATACTCACAAAAGATGAAGTTAGATTATTGTCTATGACTTTACTTATAATGCAGATTTTTCCACTTTAATTTAAAAACCCAACTTCAATATTCATAGAAATACAAATTGCAATAAAAATTAGCTACAATTTTATCAATAAAAGTGAATCGAAATATTATGAATAGCCCAGAACTGCATTCATGGGTAAGGATGTATGGATATTTAGCACCACGTAGCCCAAATTTCCAAGCCTTTAGTTTTTAGTTTTCGGAGAGTGTTGCAGTCAAGTGGTGGGAATCCAGCATTTGAGGAGCTGAACAATCACTGAATGAGAAAAGCTCTTTGGATGGGGAGGGACTCTTTGCTTCACTGGTTTCTTTACTCTTACCTGAGAGGCACAAGATCAGAGGGGTTAGGCAGGGGGCCCCGATACACGGCCTGCTTTATTAGACGTGTAGCCCCGGGTAAGCTACTTAAAAGTCTTTAAGCCTCAGACGCTTATAAAGTGGTGACCCAAAGGATAAGCACCACATAGGGTGGATGTGAGGACGAAGTTGTCAGGGGCTTAGGACAGGCCATGGTACCTGTGGATCTCTCTGTGAGCATCACTTCTCATCATCAGCATCCTCCCTTTCTTTCCAATAACTGAATGTTACTTGAAAATAATGAATAGTAAAAGAGGATGGTAAGCTCAGGTTTTGAGAGGAAGTGTGTAACCAGGAAATTAACATAGTGATATTTCTTCATCATGCTCCTGGAGGAAGATCAAACGAATATCCCAAATTAGGAAGATTACACGTGTGCTCTGATAACCCGGCAGTTCTACGGGTGTAAGACCTGGATGCTGAAAATTCCCCTGTCAGGAATGACAGGTTAAAATACAAAGACAGAGGGTGGCATATAACTTTACTTTTCCTAGGGTTCCATTTGTTCGCTAGTTTGCTTTACTTTTTTGACACCCTTCTCATCCAATTTGTAAACTGTATTTTCTTCACTTGGATTATGATTTTAGGTTATTTTAATACTTAACAGCCTCCCTACGATAAAGAAGAAAAAGAAATAAGAATACGTTTAGGATTATGTTTAGGGTCTGGTGGGAAAAAAGCTGGTAGAAATAGTTTGAAAGCATATTTAAATTTAATTAAACAAGCTACAATTATTACCAGTTCTTTATACAATACTGTCATTACTAATAGATCAGTACATCAATATTTATTCAGTTTGACAAAAGATGTTTTTTAAAATTAAAAAGCAACTCTTTGGAGAATGGAAACACGTTTAAAACTAGGATTTTAACAGAATGTTTGGATTTTCCCGGCATTAAAATCTGTCAAAGCTCCACCTGAAGCCGTACCGTGCGGTTGGTGCAGACCGGCGTGAAAGCGTTGGTTCCACAGGTAAATAACCTGTCGCCACCCACCAACAGTACCCGGATGTAGTTCTGACATTCCTCCTGAAAAAATAAAAAAAAAATCACAGAAACTCGTTAACGAGGCCTGAGCGCAAGAGGAACGGTGAATATCAATACATCTTGTCTAGTTAATAGATTAGATGTTAATTAACCAGTAAAAACAAACAAACAAACAAACAAACAAATCCTCTCGGATACTGACCAAAAAAATAACAACAGAACTCTAAAATAGTCTGACTTTCTCTGCACACTTGCTCAATCGAGGATATTTGTAAAGATAGATATAAATATACGATCGGTTAAAATCTCAAAGCATGTGTCTTCTTTTGATGAATGGGCTTTCATTTTGAGTTGTAGCTGATAACAGTGTGAGCCCTAAATTGCCTTTGACATATATTAGGAAAATAAATAAACACTGCTCATGAAACAGTGTCTTAGAAAACTTCCCCAGGAACTTGAAAAAACATGGTGAATGCTTCTCCAGATGCTAGGGTCACATGTGAAACTCTGATTGCAAATTGGAAGAAGTTTTACATAAAGTTCTCAAAATGCATACACAGCAAGAATCTGTAAACATGTGTGATTCTTTGATGAAAAATTAAAATATAACTAATACGTAAAGGACGTCTGGAACATGAGGCATGAACGCTCATGCTGACGGATGACTCAGAGCTGAATTTTTTTTTTTCTGTGGTTGCAAAACATACATATAAATCTAGGACATGGTCATAGTAGTGCAGGAAATTTCAGGTAGCAAGCTCTTCATTCATTCAGCCAGCAAGCATTTACTGATTAGAAACTCTTTGGTAGAGACTCTGGAAGATGTCACAATCTAGGCCCGTAGTGCAAAATTAAAATAACGGAGCTGTCCACATACTCTAATGAGGAGTCACCGGAGAACAGCATATTGCTAACTCCAGAGGAGAGGGGAAGGGAGGGGGTGTAGGAAGGCTCCCTGGAGGAGACGACACCTGAGATAAGTTTCAAAGGAAGAGCAGGATTTGGTGAGGCTTCCTGGAAGAGGTACCCCCTGACACTTGCAGGATTTTACTGAGCAAAGGAGGGAAAACACATTCTCAGCAGAAAGAACAGACTGTGACAAGGCATCACGGTTGGAGAAAGCACAGTGCTTTCACTGTGTACAGAAGAGGTAGACATAAGCTGGGGAGCCAGACACGGGCCAGGTGTGCCAGACCAGTGAGTTTACTTTTTATTTTGAATGTGAAGGAACCGTTTTATGTTTTTACTGCATGCAGTTGTTTTTTTTTTAAACATCTTTACTGGAGTATAATTGCTTTACAATGTTGTGTTAGATTCTGCCGTATAACAAAGTGAATCAGCTATACATATACATGTATCCCCATGTCTCCTCCCTCTTGCGTCTCCCTCCCACCCTCCCTATCCCACCCCTCTAGGTGGTCACAAAGCACCGAGCTGATCTCCCTGTGCCACTGCATGCAGTTTTGACCTGAGGTGATGGTTGTAAATGAAGGACCAGTCTGGACCATGTGGAAGCTAGTGGAGACGTGAGATGGCAGTTCAGGAGACAGGTAAGGAAACTACTTCCATAATTCAGTCCAGTCCCTCCTGCTTCCGCGCCTGGACCACCGTGCAAGGTGTGAAAGGGCAAAGTCAGACTCCAGCAAATGAACAGGAAATGGTGACTGACCAACCAACCAGACCTAGAAGATGCTGCATGATGATATATCGGTATGACACACATTTCCCCAATCAGGAGGATCTGGATCTAACGGCACAGCAATGCTCTCTTCAGCGGAATGGAGCCTCAGCCTCCACGAAATGTTGATTTGCCATAACTCAGCCTGTGGCATGGCCTAGCTGTGGATATAAAATGAGCTAAAATATCTGAATGTGTTTTCTAACTGTAAAGTGAAATATCAAAGGTAGATAATTTTCCTAATACTACTACTAACAGTAAAAGCAACAAATTACCCTGCAGTATAAAAAAACAAACAAACAAAAAACAACTATTACTAAACGTCCTTTGATTTATTTGTATGGAAATATGTTAATATAAATGTTTCAGATGTTACATGAAATTTCTAAAAATCTTATATGCTCTGGCATAATGTTATAAGTCATAATTCTAGTTATTACTTAAAAGTGTATATCAGAAATAACTAAATTTCCTTGTCAACTGCATTATTATGAACTTTCACCAAATCTTTATCCGTGGTCATTTTTAAGTCTTTTGTCATTTACAGACAGTTCTGTGTGTACTCTGATGCTTTTGCAAAAATGTTCCTATAAAAGGGTTTCATCTTCAAGGAATTCATGGAAAAGACTGACAAGTACAGGTTGCTGGTAACTGACTATACTGCTGAACTGAATGAATAAGCATTTTCAGGACTCTAATGGAAAACTGATGAACTCATAAAAGTGCTAACAGAAGATCAAGATGAAAAAAATAATTAATTACATGGGACTGAGTAAACTGATGAGGATGATTATAATTTTTGTGACTTTCTGTTTGAAT
>NC_041221.1:23388915-23400588 GCF_002837175.3 Physeter macrocephalus
TGAATAAAAAAAAAAAATCCCACAAGGCCTCAGAGGCAAAAACTATACAAATCAATTTTCACTGCAAAGTAAAGGAGCTGTGACAGCGGAGGATTACTGGACTGAATGTCAATATTATGACATAGTATGAGTGTGTTTCGTGTTTGGTAATTGCAATCATTGTTGCTTTTGTTGTGGTCATCCATTTACAATGCTTGGTGTCAGTTTATTTATCTCTTGTAAAAATAACAGTGTGTGTGTGTTTGTGTGTGTGGAAAAAAAAAAGCAACAAATTATCATTGGCTGCTAAACTGAAGATACTTTGAGGAAAAAAAAGACAGAATGAAAGATCGAAGTTAACTGTTAGACGAATTAAGAAATGAGTGTCAAAAAAAAGACAATAAATTGAGTAACTGAGAAAGGTACACCTGATGGGGAGGCTTATTTTGTTCTGTCCTGTTTTGCTTTTATACCTGGGGAAAGGGAAGGAGAGTTCTGAAGAGAAAGAACAAACCAAGACTTCAAAAAGGCACATCGTTATCCCTTCCCAGGGTCAGGGAGCTCTCACTCGGGGAACACAGAGGAGGGGTACGCCGCCTCAGACAGCAGAGGGGCACAGAGTTTGCAGAGAGAGGATCAAGGCCAGGGTGGAAACACCAGACCTAATGGCGTCTGAGGGCACTCCAGAAAGACAACTCGGGGAACACAGGGCTGAGACGGCTCTTGATGGCCGGAATGGACAAAGCAGACACAACAATGACACTATAATAAAGAATGAGAGAAAATTACAGACAGTGGAGAGACGTGGGGATTTTGTTTGGTTTCTGTTGCTGCTTTTAGAACTCTTTCAAGAATGAGTCAAAACGTAAAAAAACTTTTCGCGTTTCGTTTTTTTAAAGCAGCAGACTGACACAGGTAGAAATGCGCTAGAGGCAGTCATATCACCGTGAACTTGGCCAAGGGTAAGTTATTCCAAGAGAATCATCCCCAATGAAAAGATGTGCTCTCATGGCTGAGTCTTATGGACCCGGTGAAGAAAAAGCAAGGGCCTCTAATCCATTTTGGGAAGAGAAACAATAAAGATAACAGATGTGGTGTTTATCTTAATCTCCCAAAAGAAAGACAAAGTGAAAACAGGACTGTAGGTCATTAACCTTCCTGAAGGCCCATCACGAACCTGATGAAGAACTAGAAAGATGGCCGGGGATGTGATACCCCAGGATGCTGACGTCTGTCAGAGCACGGAGACAAATCCAACTGGTTGTCAAAAAAAACAAAAATCCTGGAAAAAAGTGAATGAGGGAGGGCACGATATTATTTCAATTAGAACAGAGACGGACTTCCCTGGCGGTCCAGTGGTTAAGACTTCGTCTTCCAGTGCAGCGGGTGAGGGTTCGATCCCTGGTCGGGGAGCTAAGATCCCACATGCCTCGCGGCCAAAAAACCAAAACATAAAACAGAAGCAATACTGTAACAGATTCAAGAAAGACTTTTTAAAAATGGTCCACATCAAAAAAATTTTTTTTAAAGACTTAGAACAGAGAATTTAAAAAGTATGTTCTGGAAATCACGAGAATACACTGTACCCTCTGGGAAAGGTTACCTGTGCTGTGTGTCCCCCCGATGCTGATAGGCTCCCCCAAGTTTGAGTGAGGATGTAGGGAAGGAAGCAGGTAGATGTCAGGAAACAGGACAATCGGACATGGAGGCTTATGAAGTCTTTACTAAGAGGATGCAGGCAGCATCAGCTCCGTGAAAGCTGTAGTTGCTTACGGTAAATGGGGCCTGAGGAGGGTAATGCTTTAGGTAAGCCCAGCTTGCAAGGTTGGAGGGAACAGGGAGGAGGGTGGGGAGGAAGAGTTCTGTCTCATCACCAGTGAGGCTGGACGAGGTCTGCTCACCCTCTGTGTCCAATAGGAGGAACCACTGGAGGTGGAGTGATACTTTCGTGTTTCTTCTTAACTGTCCAGAGCTGAACTCATTCGCCCGACAGTCTGGGTCAGCTCAGTTCAGCCCCTTCCTGTTTCACTCCCCTAACTGTTCCCTCATGGTTAATTCACAAACTGCTCAGCTGATTCTATCTAGAAGCAGACTGGATGTGAATCCTAAGCAAATAAATACATTGAAAATAACAACTTTCTTTTTCTTTTTCTTTCTTTCTTTCTTTTTTTTTGATAAGAGATTGGAGAGAGTCCAAGCAAAACAGAATGTAAAAACAGAAATGGAAGAAAGCAGAAGTACTTTGCTTTGGAGCAGAAGATCCATTTATAAAGCAGAGAGTCAAAATTAGGAATGACAGGAAATGGCCTGAGCGCCAGGCCCTGTAATACTGAGTCTCCTCGTGATGGTGGTCCCCAAATCCAAATTCTCCTATGGGAGAATCTATAGTCAATCACTTTGTCAGTCTTTGCTACAGACAGGGGCTTTTCACGGGGTATCTGAACCTACTAGAAGCACTGCTTGGACCACATGGTTTAAAATATAACGTAGAAGTCCTTTTAGGAGGTTCCCCCCTAGGTTTATCTTTTAAATGAGCTTATCTAAATGTCCATGATAAGAATCTCACCTGAGAATTTGTTTCTTTTATCCCATTTCTGTAGCTCAAAAATGGCATAAGGGGATTTAAGGCATTCCGGTTTTCCAAGAAGACGCAGTGCCCGTTCCCAAGGCTCCCGGGAGCCTGCCAGCACGTGGCTTCTGCTGTTAGGGTGAGACTCATCTATCCCACTTTGATCATAGCACTTAAACATCAAAATTACCAGCCTGTGCCTGCAGTCCCACAGGTGGGTCAACCTGTCCTTGACTTTGAAGCAATTCCTGCTTGAATTGATAGCCGACATGCACAGTTGCTGACCCACCGGAAAGAGCCTTCAGATGCGACAGCCGATGCCCGCTTGATCTCAAGGACGTGAGACCAAGGCCCCAGCAGACAGAGCGTGCGTTTGGGGACAATTTTCTTCATGAAATAACTGGGTTTGCCCTGCAGCACTTCATCATATTTATTTCCCAAACAGATGCTCTGCTTGAAGAAAGACTGACCGTGTAGAAGGATGACCTATAAACACGGCCGAAGCCTCAGCAAGCCCCAGCCCCTCACCCACCCATCAATCTGAGGGAGGAGGAGGAGGAGGGCGGAGCCCAACAGCCTTTACGTTAATTACAGCCCTCCCACTGACTGCAGGGTGCCTTTCCTTAATGACGCCATACCTTCGTGAGCGTCCAAAGTGCAGAAGAGCAACTTAGAGTGACTGCATGTGCGTTTTAGGCTGAATGTAGTCAAGAGTCATGATTACCAGGTGGATCTTGAAAAACCGTACCATCCAATCAGATGTAAACATATATATATATAAAAACACATACACACACATATATAAGACATATATACATATATATGAGACATATATATTACATATGAATATATATGCATACATATTACAGAAGCAGTTATATAAATATATAGACATACTATTATATCCATACGTAGATATATAAATATAGATATTTATATGTATATCTATAAAACTATAAATATACAGATACACATATATATAAATATATATTAAAAGAGTGTATGCTATATAAGTGTATTAATAGAGTATATTATATATATTTATTTACATAATGAGATTGTTTTCATTTCAACTGAGCTGACTCCAAGGGTAACTTGTTAGGTAACCTCAATTTTATGAACCAAAACTTGGTATGTGTAGTCTGCACAGGTTGTTAGTATCTAATCTTAAAGAACCCTCCGTTTTGGGAGCAATTATACAGAATAAAGGCAGTTCTGTAGTGTGCTGCCTGCACCAGTTAACTCATAGCTTTCCAAATATTGGCACCTTGGATGAAAATGCTGTTTCACCCCCTACATCACAGGTTCCCAGGTGGGATGGCATCATGTTTTTCTTCTCTGGAATTTACCTATTTACGAGCAGAATTTGACAACCTGGGAAGCAGGACCACAGGATACAGCAGGAAGAACAAGACACAGAGCACTGGATTCTAATCAAAACTCTCCCACTAACTTGCAAAACCATTCTAGGAACTTGGTGTTAAAAATACTGAAATGAGATCACAAACGAGAATCTTTTGAAAATTATAAAGTATAATATGTGCACAAAGGAGCTCTTTCATTCCCTTAATAATCGGTTGTGTTTCCTCTGTAAAGTTCCTAAAGGTCATGGTAGGAAGGGCTTTGGCTTAGACATAATAACCCCAAGCAGACAAGGAGCTTTTGTTAGATCACAAGAGAATCGACTATTTATGTTTAAAATAATATTTGTGTAAAACACATTTAAATACTTCTAGAAGCCAATGTCTATAATGCTGTTTCAAAAATAACTAAATACAACAGATTTTATTATGAAACCTTTCTGAATCCATAAACAACACAGATTTCCCACTCCTGTTTTCATAGATAGGATGTTTAAGCCATTTCAGGCCAAGTCACTCCCTTTCTCCCAAGTGAGCTGAAAATTTTAAGTAAAAGAGAATTCAAAGCTCACCAAGAACTGACAGTCTCCGTCCTCCCTTCTCTGCTACCCAGGCCCAAGTCAAAGATCTGGCTACATTTTCTTGACGCTGATTCCCTAAATGGTGATTTTAATCGACTGAACGTGAAATGATGTTCGTGTCGGTCCCAGCAACACAGGGAACACGAGGAAATGTGCCTTCTCTCTTCTCCCCTCTGCAGCCGCGGAGGAATGCTCTCCCCAGAGGACTGAGTGGGTGCAAGCAGTACCACCCCTGAAGGCCCGGCGCCTCATGCGCTCCACATTCTTGGCTCTGCAGTAAAAGGCATTATGTGGAGAAGCACAGACCACTTTTCTTAGGGTAGGAAAAAATGAGTTCAGACAAAATGGCTGGCATTTTTCTCATTTTTGAGATGTCACATTTTGCATTACTCTATTTCGGGGAGAAGGGAAACTTTGTAAATCTGTGTGTAAGTTTTCATACTACTCTAACGCCAACAAAAATAGAAAACAATTGAATTCTTATTTCTAAACTCAGGGCTACTAAGAAAATCTGAATTCCACTCCCCCAAGGAGATGTTACATTTCAGTCAAATGGACTCTATGGAAATGTCTTCTGATTTGGCTCCTTGAAATGTCAGAACAGGGAAATTGGGGTTGAATGAATTCTGAATTCAGGGGCTAGACCTTTGGAGCTGTTTGTTTCCTTCCCTTCTGTGTTCCAGGAGCTGGGCTCAGGGTCTCTGATGGCTGCTGTGCCAGGTGCCACTTTAAGAAAGCCACAGAGATGCTAAATAAGAGAAAGGAACTAGTAACAGAAAATGAAGAGCCCTGGATGTCCCTTGGTCCTCACCAGCCCTGGACCAGCCCAGCAGCGCTGCCTAGGCTGCTGCCGTCATAGACCTTTCACATCATTTTGTGCACGTGAACTTCATCGCACATGGTTCTGCTACAAAACCGAATTCTATTTCAACCAAGCGTAGGTTGTTCAAAACTGTCTGTGAGTTTATCAGTGTACTTCATGCAACCCCAAACAATATGCCATTTCTCTTTCTCACATTGGCACTTTGAAATTCATCTTCATCTGTCTTAACGTATTCATCTTTTAAAAAAAATCCCATCCACAAACAGTTTGAATCGATTTATAATTACTGAGGTTTGCCATTGTTCTTAGCCCACCGAAACCAGAAACATGTGGAACTTAAAAGTACGATTTTCTTTGACAATGTTTGTTTTGCTCATTTTCTGTGTATCAGGAAACCTCAATTATGTATAATAATGATCTGTTCCTTCTGTGAATCAAAGACATATTCCTAATAGGCATGAAAGATGGCCTTTCCTGTGTGTTCTCTGGTTTCTACTTGCTTAATTTGTAAGCATCAAACAGCCAATGATCACAGCTTAAGGAAAAATATGGGACGATTTTGATTCAGCAGAAGCAACTTTTCACCCCAAGGAGTAATCATCTACTAGTATAAGGTTACCACAAGGATCGTTTTAAAATTATAGACTCATAGACTATTTGGCCCAGCCGCTCCGCGGCAAGTGGGATCTTCCCGGACCGGGGCACGAACCCGTGTCCCCTGCATCGGCAGGCGGACTCTCAACCGCTGCGCCACCAGGGAAGCCCTCATAGACTATTAGTAGGAGGAACTTGGCTAGATTAAGTAATTGAATGTTTTCCTTTAACACACAGGAGACCGAAGTCCACAGAGAGGACGTTTTTTTAAAGCCCGTGAAATGAATAAATAAGGGTGATCTAGATGAAATATGAAAGTACTCTTAAAGGGAGAGCAAAATTCAAAATAGACAATGTAAAAGTTGCCCATACAATACCATCTTGGGAATTACGTCTGGGATTTTCACCCAAGTCACTGTCCGGCAATGTCTGGAGACATTCCTGGTCACTCTTGGCTGTCGTGATGGGTGCGAGGAATGACCAGCATCCAGCAGGTAGAGGCCAGGACGGACTCCACAACAAGAAGCGGCTCCAGCATCGGGAGTGGTGAGGGCAGAAGCCAGATGAAGGCTTACGTGTTTGCTCGCTCCTTCGTGGAGTGGGGTCAAACAGCCACTACAGGCTGTGTCCTGGGCTCAACAAGCATTCACGTGGCCCAGCTCAGGGGAGGGGGCTGAATAATTAAAACGCAGCCTGACCAGGAAATACAGATGGCTACTGAGAAGTGATGCAGAGTGGGGTGGGACAGGTCAGGCAGGAACCCCTGAGGAGAGGGGACACACAAGTCCAGGGAGATGGGGGAGGGAGGCAGGGCGGGGGAGGGCAAGGCGGGCGGGGAACAGTTAGATGGGGCCTCGGAAGGGAAGGGAGGCCCAGCCACCCCCCGACCCAGAGCTACCAACTACACATGTCCCCAGACAGGCCTCAAGACAGGCAGGTGTTCACAAAGATTGTGGCTGGGTTTCCCAAAGCTGAATAGTGCTGCTTGGGGGTGTATCACAGCCCCAGAAAGAAGGAAGAGGAGGAAGAAGACCTAAAGCGCCAGAGGAAGACGAAGACAGAAGAGAAAGGAGAGAGAAGAGGAGAAGTAAAAGGGAGAAGAAAGCATGGGCAGAATGCGGTCACAGGTGGTGCCCAGGGACCCTGGGGGCACTGATGTCACCAGACAAAGGGGACAGTGCTGGCATGAGAACCTTGGAGAGAGAGGCCAATGCTTCCCATCCGAGGATCTTGCTAGAGGAAAGAAAGTCGTTTTCCCCACCCTCCCCCCCAAAGACAGATCTGACTCCCCAGCTTTCACTCCTCACTACGGGGGTCTTACTTGAAGAATTTCTTGTGCTCTGAGATGAGTGAGAAGCAAAAAAAAAGTGCAGGAATCCACCTGTCATATCAAACATGTAAGCGTTACAGGGAGGGGAGGAAAAACCAAATAGGAAGAACGTTTTCAAAGGCTTCATACATAATTCATACAACATCTTCTGAATTTGTTAGAGAGGTAAATAAATTTACTATGTACTGATTTATTTATTTTGGGGGGTATTTTAAGAGACGATATTCTGATTCTTTGGAACCTGGTGCCACTTTCCGATCTTCTTGTGCCTCTGATGATTTATCTCAGAGGTACTTTCTGAGGTTAGATATCTTTCAGTAAACAGCATTCATCAATTTCTGCTTTATAAAAATGTCTCCAAGTGTGTCTCCAGCTAAGATCACATTTTCTTCCTTCTCTCCTTCCTTCTTCCTAGTTCTTTACTTCCTAGTTCTTTCCTAGTTTTGGGAAACCCAACGACTAAGTTTGCTGAGACCTGCCTCCATGTCTGACTCTCAAAACTGTTGACTTAAAAGACAAAGAAACAGGAAATGAAATTGGGTAAAATAAAGTGCGTAACCCTCTCGGACAAACACAGGTGGTGTAAGGATCTTTTACCAGCGCCCTCTCCATTTGCTGTATTTTTCCTCAAGCCCTTGGCCTTGGGACCACACTTTGTGCAGTGAGCCCTCTTTGCTGCTCTCTGTGAGTCTGCTTTACTCGGTGACCCAAAGTGTGATTCACATCGGAAAGGCCCACGTTCCAATAAAGTATTAGATGATCACTGACAGAATGAGACATAATGAGCTTATGCACCAGCTGCAGAAGAGTTTCCTCAAGATGATCCAGTGGGATTTCCTCAGAAACACAGACTTCCTGGGAAAAGAGACTCATGTCTCTTACTGAGCCCACCAGTTGTGTGAAAGTAGGCCTGCAATGTGCACAGTAGCTCAAGAAATGCATTTCCAACGTTAGCTATAATCTGCTCTTTCCTTAGGAACTTGGTCATGTAGAGTTTCACATGGAGAGAGAGAGAACTTATTTTAAAGCCATGTTAAGATGAATCATAAAAAAACCTCAAATCATTTTTGATATAGTAATTATATTTATCATATAGTTACTTTCTGGAGTTAGCTGTAAGATATGATTGGGAAAAATTAAAAGAGTATTTTCCAAATTCAAGCCCATATCTTTCTAAATGACATCATAACCAATTAATTTCTTATCTTACTCTAATGACTGGGAGTGCAAATTAGATCTGATCATATGTTCAGAATCCTAACAGCTGCTTGTTGTTAATCTTGCTTCAATGTTAAAACCTTGAGAATTTACTGTGCATATATTTTGAATCTTGTTTCTTTTTTCAGTTTCCATGGCTTCAGAAGCGGGAATAGCCTTCATATTAAATGTTCTATGTACTGTCCTTCAAAAAGGTGATGCCCACCCATAATGGCGTCTTCCTTACCTGGGACTTGCCTTTGCTGTAACAGGCCTTCTTGGTTGCTTCATCACACGCCCACTCCACAGCCTACGGGAAACACCAAAACGACAACAACTGAATAAAAGGACTTTGACTGCATAAAAGGGAAAAAAATAATAAGGTATCGGTAACCAGATTAGGTAAGGTGGGCGCACCATGGCACCAACATTTTCAAACTAACATAGAATTTACACCAAAAACATGGAATTCAGTCATATGGGTTTATACTGAGCTTTCAAATGGAAGCATTTTAAAGGACTCACCCCCTAAGTATTTTCATTTACGCAGCAATAACGTGCTTTAAAACTAGTCACTATAAGAGAAGCACACGCCCCGAGGTGGTGACTACTTCACTGATTACAGAAACACTCATTTCAGTGAAACTACAGAAGAGATTCATAGGATGCTGAAAAGAGAAGCCTTGAAACAAAATGATCTAAATCCTCACTTAGAGGTGTATATCTTAGTTTAATAGTCTGTCATTTATCAATATTCACAGATAAGGAAGCAAGAGTGATTTTGCATATCCTTACTCCCCAAAGACATGTATAAATGATGAATGGTCAATAAAATAAACAGCTCACGCAAAAGCCCATCTACTACTTCCTCCCGATATCAATCATTTTTATACAGTTATGAGCTCTGGCTAAATACTTAGAGCCACGCCTTTTAAATTTTTTCCCTCACTTTCCAAATCTAAGTCATGCTGATCAGCGTGATGTGCATTCTTTCACATCTGATGCTAAACCCACAAATGGACCTGTGATTAGTGCAGATAACATACAGCGCCTACTTCACAGGAAGAAATGATTCCTGAAAACATTAATGGCCGATATGTTGAGACTGTGAATCATATTTTGAAAAGATTTAAGCATCTGAGATATTTATCTTTTCCATTATTTTATGGAATGCGGACTTTTATAGGGCAAAAACGTTTTCTCCATTCTGTCCACCTGTTACTACAGTTATGGTCTATCTTACTATTAGAGTTGGATTTCTGAAGAATTCAAGATTTCTGAAGAACCAGTTAAATCATTATCAGAAAAAATCGAGGCGAGGGACAATTTGTTTTTAATTTGGACTATTGTTACACAATAAACTAAACTAAGCCAAAAAATACTAATGTCAAATATTATGAAAGAGAATAATGCCTTCACTCTTACTTCTAAAAAGGTTTTTTTTTTTCGGCTAATTCTCTAAACTGAGGAGAATAACAAAGTCATATTAACAGCATTATCTAATATCAATTGTTCTCCAAAGAATGTTACATAACAGAGATTAAAACATAAAACGCTGCATCTTGCATATCTTATCTTGGCAAATATGAATTCATAAGAAAAGTGTTCTAGAGAGAACCACTTCAGTGCCTTTCAAACAGAAACAATACTGTAACTGTTTTCCCTTGTGCAGACTTGGAGATTTTTGTCTGTGTCAACATCTGATAAGAGAATTTGTTCATTCTTCCTGTGATGTTTTCCTGTTTATAATGTTTAATGGCAACAATAAGGTTACAGCTAATTAGCATCTAATGCAAACAAATGACTTGAATTCCATACTAGAATGACAGATACTTTTATGAGAAGTGATGACACCTCCAGAGAAGAGATAAGAACTTCATGTACAGTTGCATAATTATATATCCCCATGAAGCACAGATAAAACAAGCGCACTGCTGCTATTCTGAGTGGAGCTTTCCTTTAGCAGATCTCTGTATAAGAGCTCATTCTGTTGTTTTCATTTAAATAGAGATATCCATGCCTTCGCCCTTACTTAAACTCAAAACAGAATTGACACACTTATGATACATTCTTTAGCAAAGTAGACCCCCTAATAACTTGGATTTTATATCATCAAGAGGATTTAGAGTTATATATCACAAAGAGGAATTTGTGCTCTATAATTACTAGGAAAATTATTCAGTGAAATGATTTAGATAAAGAGGAATTCCTAGTGGCTCTCACTGGTTTAGTGATTTTGTTGAAAGTTAAATAGTAAGGCTGCCTTCAGTAAACTTAAGAGCTGCAAGGAGCAGAGTTAGTCCTAGAGTTACAAGAAGAATATTTATCAAATGCCATCAAAATTCTTCAAATCCTTCTGCAGAAATGGCAAACAATCAGCTTCCCAAGTCGGCCTAATGTCCAAGTAACCTTTGCATTTTCAAGATAAACACTGGCCAAGGATTGGAAGGGGATAGTAATAGAGAAAAATGTGAGAGTTCTCAAAGATATTTCATTGCTTTATCCAGTTTCGCCAGAAAGAGCAACTGCTCACACAAGTTTATTAGGCCAACAGAAAATAGGAAAAATCTTATAGATTTTTCTGAAGACGGTTATTAAAAGTAGCAAAGTTACTTTCCTGAGGCATCTTTATTACAATATATATCAACTTTCCAGTAATGTTCAAATCCAGAATTAATTAAAGACCATGATTGTATAGCTTTTCTATTGATTCACTTTCTACCTGACTAGAAGGCAGGATAAAGGGAAATTATATTAAGAATGGAACTGAACTACCTATTGTAGCTGAACTAACACATGCGATTGGCTGTCACAGAATTTGAAAAACAATGGAGTAGGAAAATGTGTCTTTTCAAGATTGGCCTAAAACTGGGTGTTCCTGACGAATCGCCTACTGTCTGTTCACTCAGTAAACTGGATTATACCTGTTTGACCACTTGGCAGCAATGGAGAAAAACGCTTTCTCTAGAGAGAAATATGAATATCAATGGAACTCTCCAGTACCAGATTTCTCAAAGTTACTCAGTTATTCTGTTTGAATTAGATTATGTTTTAACCTGGTCACAACTTTTCTTTATTCCACAAGATGTATTCTAATCAATTAAATTTTTTTTTTTTTTTTTTTTTTTACGCGGGCCTGGCCCTGTTGCGGCCTCTCCCGTTGCGGATCACAGGCTCCGGACGCGCAGGCTCAGCGGCCATGGCTCACGGGCCCAGCCGCTCCGCGGCATGTGGGATCT
>NC_041221.1:23400744-23403511 GCF_002837175.3 Physeter macrocephalus
GCGGAGCACAGGCTCCGGACGCGCAGGCTCAGCGGCCACGGCTCACGGGCCCAGCCGCTCCGCGGCACGTGGGATCTTCCCGGACCGGGGCACGAACCCGCGTCCCCTGCATCGGCAGGCGGACTCTCAACCACTGAGCCACCAGGGAAGCCCTCAATTAAACTTCTTTAATCCAGCCTTCTTGTTCTATTCTCAATGGAGATTCATTGTTATTCTTTCATGCATCATAATTTTGGAACAAATCCCACTACTGATTTACGAAGCCATCTTTCTGGTTGACTCCTTCTAAGACACTTTTCTACCCACCCAAACCTATGTTTATGACAGTCAAAACAAAGGCTAAGGGGTTCTACATTCTACATTTCAGATCTCAATGCAACACTCATGATCTTCTATCCTGGGGATTAAATCTTTAATTTTTGTCATCTCTTGTCTTTTTCTATTGCACCAGAGCCTCGTAGAGAAAAGGAATCTTAATTCTCTACTCGATTCTGTATTTACTTTATTATCTCCTTCATTATATTTTTCAACAGCAGACACGTAGCAGTGATACTGTGGTTACTTGGATAGCCAAAGGCAATGAGTTTGAAACATCTACATTTTAAAAGACACAGAGTTTCCTGTTTGTGGCACAGCTTTTTTTTGTCTGTAAATAGTTAGAAATAACATCTGTGCTATTCAATAATTTGCAGAGGTGTTGCTTCACGCAAACGCATTCACCATTCTCTCTTTCACTTAATAAATATTCATTAAATACCTACTAAGTGCAAGGCACTGCTAGATAATGAGTGATAGAAGGAAAAACACACATACAGATAATATTTGCACACATCAGATACTAGTCTACAATAAAATATAAGTGAATTCGATCAGCCTAGATAACATCATGCTAAACCTGAGAATGCATCTGTGGTCATTTTCATTGTTACAGTAGCCACGTTCATCTCAGAATCCAGTGGGACACTGGAACTTACGACATCATCAACTTTCAGGAATTGACAGTGCTACGGACAGAGCTAAAAGGAAAGCGAGTAGGTTTACAGAAAATCATTTTATACCTGCCGAAACCCTGGGGATGTATGGAAGCACCTATTGTTTCATGACACAGTACACACCTCCCTGCTGTGCGCACACATTTGCTCAGGTTATGATAAACAGAGCTGGGATCTCAGGAGTAAATCAGATGTGAGAAAGAAAAAGATTGGCTCCTTTTATGATCGAGTTACATACATATAAATCCACAGTTCTCAAAAGTGTATAAACAAAGTTGTGTATTATCACATTCTGCAGCGAGAGAAGTTAATTAGACAGGGACCAGCACAGGCAGATACTTTTCATAAAAATGAAGAGAACAACATTTTAGGCAGATGGGCCAGTACTCTTTCAGCAGATGGCTTTGCTAATTAGATACTGGCAAAAGATAACATTAAAAAAAAAAACTAGTTTAATTACACAGTGCCCCAAATTAACAACCACCTGAGGGCTTTTTAAAAATATGTTTGCATTCATATTCTTATGGCATGGATTTTTGTGAAATGCTGGAGAATGTTAAATTGTCATGGCGATTATAAACAAATTGCCAGGGAATGTGACACCGTACGTGTTCAAAAGAGAGGCAGAGTGCAGACAAATCGGAACTTGAAACAACTGTGAGATTTATGTGACCGGACTCGTGTCAATCTAGTTATCCTTGAGCAAAGGCATCTTCTTTGCTAACAGCTTTTAGTGGTCACCCATGATTGGGTTCAAAACAAGTGGCACTTGGGAATTCCCTGGCGGTCCAGTGGTTAGGACTCCACGCTTCCACTGCTGGGGCCCTGGTTCGACCCCTGGTGGTCGAGGAACTAAGGTCCCGCCTGCCTCATGTTGCAGAAAGACATAAAGGGGTAGAGTTGAGTCACTTCAGAAGGATTTGTCCAGCTTGCCTCTCTGCCTTTACCCCTTGGCAGATATTTGGTGTATTCGTTCACCTTTAATATCAATTTGCCATACCCCTGCACTATGCCCATGGAAAATATAGGCAAGTCCATTTCATTCTTACTGGTGGCCTCCAAATCAGAGAAGTGGAAGGGGACTTTCATCATATCTTCTAACTACTGTTTTTTGGTTTTTTTTTTAACATCTTTATTGGAGTATAATTGCTTTACAATGGTGTGTTAGTTTCTGCTTTATAACAAAGTGAATCAGCTATACATACACATGTATCCCCATATCTCCTCCCTCTTGCGTCTCCCTCCCACCCTCCCTATCCCACCCCTCTAGGTGGTCACAAAGCACCGAACTGATCTCGCTGTGCTATGCGGCTGCTTCTCACTAGCTCTCTATTTTACGTTTGGTAGTGTGTATATATGTCAATGTTACTCTCTCACTTCATCCCAGCTTACCCTTCCCCCTCCCCGTGTCCTCAAGTCCATTCTCTACATCTGTGTCTTTATTCCTGTCCTGCCCCTAGGTTCTTCATAACCATTTTTTTTTTTTAGATTCCGTATATATGTGTTAGCATACGGTATTTGTTTTTCTCTTTCTGACCACTACAAATAACTCAATTTCGTTTCTTTTTATGGCTGAGTAATATTCCATTGTATATATGTGCCACATCTTCTTTATCCATTTATCTGGTGATGGACACTTAGGTTGCTTCCATGTCCTGGCTATTTTAAGTAGTGCCACTATGAACATTGGGGTGTATGTATCTTTTCAAATTAGAGCTTTTGTCTTTTCTGGATATATGCCCAGAAGTGGGATTGCTGGATCATATGGTAACTCT
>NC_041221.1:23409278-23419372 GCF_002837175.3 Physeter macrocephalus
TTTTTGAATTATGGTTTTCTCAAGGTATATGCCCAGTAGTGGGATTGCTGGGTCCTATGGTAGTTCTATTTGTAGTTTTTTAAGGAACCTCCATACTGTTCTCCATAGTGGCTGTATCAATTTACATTCCCACCACCAGTGCAAGGGGGTTCCCTTTTCTCCACATCCTCTCCAGCACTTATTGGTTAACTACTGTTTTTTGATTCTTACAAAACTGCAGTCATCCAACATTAGAGAAACATCTAACCTCAGACAGTCCCATAAATATGTGTTATAACTATTTTTTAAATCCTTATATCAAAGCCCAAGATTTTCTTCCACAGAATGATACCAAATCAAACTTCCTTTGATCACTGCCCGGTGGAGCTGCCAACGTGTGAAACGCTCATTGGGGCTTTTTGTTTTCTAAGCAGGCTTTTAAAATTGAGGGCTGTTTTTTTTTTTTTTTTTAATTGAGCAGACAATGTATTAGATTCCTACGGCCTTTGTAACAAAGCACGGCAAACTGTGTGGCTTTAAACAATGTAAATTTGTTTTCTCACAGTTCTCAAGGCTAGAAGTCTAAAATCAGCCAGAGTAGATTCCTTCTGGAGTCTTCCAAGGGAGTAGAATCCCTTCCTGGCCTCTCCCGGCCTCTGGTAGCTGCCGGCCATCGCTGACCTTCCTCGGCTTATAGAAGCATCACCCCAGTCCTCACCTCTATTGTCACATGGTGTTTCCCCTGTGTGTCTCTGTCCGAATGTCCCTCTTCTTATGAAAACACCGGTATTTGAATTCGGGTCCATTCAATTCAGTGAAACCTTATCTTAACTAATTACACCTGCAAAGACTCTGTTTCCATAAAAGGCCACATTCTGAGAGCCCAGGTGAGCTTGAATTTTGCAGGGTTCCCATTCAACAGGGTACAGACAGCCAGACACCGAGACATAACAAATTCTGAAACTGACAACGGACAGCACACTGAGGGCCACTGCTCTGCTGCAAATAGCTTCCACATCTTATCAAAACACTGGTAACATTTCGTAAGACTTTGGTTATGTGCTAACCACAGCGCTAGGTGCTTTCTATATGTTTATCTCATGTATAAGTCTCTCTCTAATTTAATGTGGAAAATACCATTACGGTAATATTCCGGATGAGGACAGTGGCTAAGCCACTTTCCAAAAGCCACAAAAATAGTAAGTGGGGCACCAAGATTCTAATTTGGTAACTTGGAGGGAAGCCTGGGCTCTAAACCACTCTCCCTGCACTGAAATTGTCAAAGTAAGTGACCTTCATTACTGATTGTCACAGTTTCTTTCTTTCTTTTGCCCACAATTTAGAAAAATATATACCAAAAGCACAGAAATGTGTGCATATCTAAGGTCAGAGCTGTAGGCATTCAGTAAATATTAATTAATCATAAAAGCCATCGATTCCCCTGTCATGGAATGTATTCATTTTTAAAGCCTCTGGACCCACTCATGGTCCTAGTATTGATTTTAAAGGGGACATGATTCATCTAATGAAATTCTAGAGTTAACAACTGTATGGCCAGGGTATGATATAGAAACCTTAGGTTGATTTTGTGAAATGACACAACTTGAATATGAGAAGACGGTCTGCTCTCGACACGGGGCAACATTGTGCTTTTAAAACGGATGTCGAGATACCATCCCCTCCCTGCCACAGCCCTCCAGGGGCCCGGCCCTCCATTCACCTGGAGTCAAAGCCAAAGCCATCTGGAATGTTCTGTGAAGTCGAGCCGCTTATTTTCTCTCTCTCTGATTTCCTAGTGCCCTCACTCCCACACCCTGTTCTGACCCTCAGACAAGGCAGACCTGTTCCCTGGGGCTTGTGCACCAGCTAGCCCCACTTTCTGGGACCCACACCCGGCTAATGCCTGTGCCTCCTGCATGTCTTTGCTCAAGCGTTACCGCTTCACCGGGGCCTATATAATTATGCAGGTCAAATGGCAATTGCTCTCCCCACCCCCTACTAGAAGGTGACTTCCACTTGGACAGGCATCTTGTCCTTTTGGTTCACTTCTATGTCCCCAGGGCCTAGAACAATGCTTCACACGCAAGAACTCAGTTGTTCAACAATCCACGTGCTGAATAAATGCCTGGGTATAGAATGCTCTCCACGCACAGCCTTGGAAGTGGCTCCAGGTGCCCCCAGGTGGAAGGGACAGGTGAGGCTTTGGAGCCCTTGAGCTGGCTGGGCAAGACCCCCATGCCCTGCACTTCTGCGGCCAGCGCCCTTCCAGGATTCCTCTTCCAAACCCTTCGCTGCATCCTGACAACAGGAAGAGCAACATCAAGGTGGGTGCAGAGTCCGCTAGAGCACGGATTTCCACACTTTTTCTGCAGAAGACTCATTTTGTTAAGTAAATTCTTATGCATAATCTCATATAAAAGAATGCAAAAGAGGTATTCACTAAATTCTTGTTATAAATATGATGCAAGATGATAGCCTCAAATCATTTAAAAAATGTGAGGCCAAGTGACCACTGAGTCATAGCACTCTCAGCATCCAGTCATTTCTGTATTTCGTTTCGGCTGCTTACTTTTGAAATAATACTGATTTATACAAATTAAGTAGTATTAAATAAGGTCACCTTTGAATCTCAGTTAATTTGGAGTAGAATTTGAAACGACAGCAGACAATTTATTCCCTGCTCTACAATACCAGGTTATCCAGGTAATATACAATAAAAGGTGCTTCACTGAGGACCGCCAATGCCTTAAAATTTTGTATATGGTATACTTTAATGTAATTACTTTTTAAATAATAGAGTTAAAACATATGCCATGCATAAAATCCCTTAGCATCTATAGACTTCTGGGGCTCCAGGAAGCATATTTGGTTCTAAGGAACCAAGCATCTTTGATAAACAATTTAAAGTGCTTGGAATGGACCTGAGGATGGAGAAAAAACAAAGTAACAGAAATTGAGTCCTAATAACCCTACTCCTGAACACCAGTGAGCCCCTCTAGGTGATTCTGTGAAAAAAACGTGCATTAGGAAGGAGACCAGTATCAAAGGACATTATAATATCTGGTGTAATATCTAGAATTATGATTGTCAGACACCGAGGCACCAAACAACTGTTATCCTTCCAAAATGTTGCCATCAATGAAAGTGTTGCTGGAAGGTAAGGCTACTAAGAGCAGCTGCTCTTAGTTTCAAAGAAATTGTTTTCATGGATCCAAGAGGGTTTGGTTTGAAAAATGGCCTATTGTCCAATTTGTTAGCCTCAATGTAGGCAAAAGCGTCTAATTACTAGAGAAATGACTAGTATTTTTAGACATACATTTGCTAAAGTGTTTGTATATAAAATCAATCAAGCATGGGATAAATGTGTTGAAATCAGAGTGGACTGACTTCTCAAGGACAAGCTCCCTAGCTGAATATTTCCCAAATGTCTGAAAACTGTTGCTTCGAATGCCAAATTTTCAAACATACAATTACGTCCTCCATCACCCGGATGATGCAATTCAAACATCACAAAATTTGTTATGGTCAACAAAAATTGTCATGTTCACTAGAAATTAAAGAGATATATAATAACTGAATTAAAATTAGACATTGTAGCTAATGTAACATTTATTCTGCACATGCAAAGAAGTACCCTGAAAGGAACAAATTGATTATATAGTCATGAAAAATATCAGACCAAGCTGAGCTTTTTAACACTACTTGAAGACTTTACAGGACGACGGCGAGAGGTCTTGCAAAATAAAAAGTAAAAATATAGGAGGAGCGGGATGTTGGCATGGGATGCTCTGTAGGACCGCAAGCGACTGGAAGGGTAAACAACTTTGTGTAATTAATGTTGTATTGGAAGTGCCTTCACAAAGCTAAATTTGTAGCGTGGCTTTGACCAAAGCATTCTTATGTAGAGCACTTGGCTACTAGCAGTCACGTTTTAGATGCACTGGGAAAACCGAAGAGAAACAATTCTGGCCCTGATACAGGGATGAGTTTCCCAGCCATACAACAAGGTTTCCTTTAGGAATACAGTTAAAAGATTCAAAAGGAACTGCATCTCACAAATAACATGAAGGACCAAGGTTGTTATTTTGAGGCAACATGAAACAGACATAGAAAAAGACTTCAGCAACCACAGCATGAAGGTGCAGCAAATAAAGATGTAGACCCCTGTAATTCTTTTTTTTTTTTGCGGTACGCGGGCCTCTCACTGCTGTGGCCTCTCCCGTTGCGGAGCACAGGCTCCGGACGCGCAGGCTCAGCGGCCACGGCTCACGGGCCCAGCCGCTCCGCGGCATGGAGGATCTTCCCGGACCGGGGCACGAACCCGCGTCCCCTGCATCGGCAGGCGGACTCTCAACCACTGCGCCACCAGGGAAGCCCAGACCCCTGTAATTCTTTGTCTGACTTAGAGTTTTATTTTATTGATGTTAAAAAATACTTTTGTCTTTTCAAGACACGTTTGTGATGGTGTGTGTTAGGTTTCTCTTGCTTGAAGCATAAGGTCACTTTTATTGGGTTCATCAGTTTTGGTCCTATATTGTATTCTGGCTAAGTCCTAATGAAGGCATTCTACATGAACTGTGACCTTAATAGTCAACATAAATGTAAATATATGGATGTTTGTTTTTAATTTTTCCATCAATATTTTCTATCTTTTTTTGAAACTAGCTGCATGAAAACAAACAATACTTCATACCCGATTTCTTTTCTCCATGGTTCTGAGTTAGAATGCGTCACTAGATTCACTGAAGTACTTATAAAGGCCAGATTATGGATCCTTACTGGGGAGTTATTTTATACTAACCACACCACTCAGAATTTATTTGTTATTCACGCTATAAACGCTTGCTTCCTGAGATGCACCCTACCACTACAAAGATTGACTTTACTTCAACTTCAGAACATATTGATCTATTTACCAGATCACAAAATATATGGAAAACCCTTTTTAGCATCCTTATTCAGCATCAGTTCCATAAATTTTAGTTTGCAGCTGAGAGAAATGAACATTAAAATTTGTTTTCTGGTATGTAATATGGGCAGTTACAACTTCTCTCTTATTTTACATAAAATGTGTAACAGGGTGATATACTTCTGTTCAAGAAACATTATTTATAATATTACCACAATGTTAAAGGACAACTTAATGAACATTATTGATATATTCACTTCCCAGTTAATATTTAAGTCTCATAATTTTATGAATACCTGCTTAAACTTACGCAATCAAATAATTTAGCATTCAACAGCAATGTGTGATTTTGCCATTTATTTCTTCAAGAATTTGTCTCTCTTCTATAGTGTAATCAGTTTATTTATGTGCCAGGGGGAATATTATCATAACTGTTACTAAAGTCTTTGACGAGAAAGAGCTCTATCTCGTAAACAAGGCCAAAAGTGTTTTAAGTATCAGAATGAGAGCTGGTGATTTTTCTGACAATTGCAATGTCTAAGATATTTGGATTGAAAATGGATATTTCTGTTATAATTTTACAATAACTTGAGATAAACATCACTCAGTTCCCCTTTACCCCTTTCCATCCGTTCTCAGTAGATCTTTTGCTCTGTGATTAGCCTGAGTTGGTAATTAACTGCCAGGTGTCGCAACTTTACCCAATTCTGTGTGAAGGAATGTGATTTTGATCTCTATGGCTCTGAGTAGCATCCACAAACACAAATCCGTGTATGTCTAGGGGTGGGGCATTGTCAGTAGATTTGAATAATGGCCCCTGCAAAAGATATTCATATGCTATTCCCTGGAACCAATGAACGCCACTTTGTAGGGCAAATAAGAACTTTGCAGATGTTAAATTAAATTAAATTAAGGATCTTGAGATGCGGAAATTATCCTGTATTATTCAGGTGGGTCCTAAATACAATCAAATGCTTCCTTATGAGGGAGGCAGAGCGACATTTGACAAACAGCAAGGAACAGGCAATGTGACCACGAGGCCGAGATTGAAGGCATGCAGCCACCAGAATCTAGAAAAGGCAAAGAAGAGATTCTCCCCTAGAACCTCCAGAGAGAGGGCGGCCCAGGAGACACCTTGATTTTAGCTCCAGAGCAATCATTTTGAACTTCTGGCCTCTAGAATTGTGAGAGAATAAATTTCTGTTGCTTTAAGTCCCCAAGTTTGTGTTAATTTGTTACAGCAGCCATAGAAAAATGAATGCAGACATAATTACACACGAATTACTCATATGCACTGCGCACGCGTGTGCACACACACACACACACACACACACACACACACACACAAATGATTTTAATGTCATCAGGTGAAGAAATTCACCTCCATGTTTCTGCCAGACATCTGAGTTGGTCCCTGTACCTAGGAAAGATGCAGTTTCTGTTATGCAAGGTCTGTTGGGGGGATACTTGCAGTGGTTTGGGGAGCGCTGAAAGCACCCGACCCAGGTGCGGCTGGGGTGAATCAAGGGAAGTTTCCTAGAATGGCAAGGCTTGAGCTCGACTGTGAAGGAACTGACAGTGGAGGGGCGGATGTTCGTGAAAAGGGGAGGAATCGGCCATCATGAAGGCCCGGAATGGGAAGAAAGTGTGTGTCTGTGTGAGGACCTGAGTCCCTGGCGCGGGGAACAGAGAGGGCCGTGGCTTTCTGAGTTGGATACAGCTCAGGACAGGCCTCACGAACCATGCCAAGGAGTTCAGATGTTTTTCCTGAACTACAAGAAGCCACAGATAAGATGTTAAGTGAGATGTTAGAATGGTGAGATCAGTAATTGAGAAAGAAGTGTCTGGGGATATGACAAGGCCTGGAAAGGAGGGAGGGAGGTGAACAGGAGATCGGCATAGAGGCCACTGCAGGCAACCAGCGGGCAGATGTCAAGGGCCTGAAATAAGCAGGGACAATGGGATACAGAAGAAGTGCTGAGTGACCAGCCACCTAGTAGTGGGAAGAGCATTGCCTGTTGAAAAAGTAGATGTGAGGGAGGGAGATGCCCACCCACCCTGCCAGACAATTGGTGGACGTCAGTAGCTCAAATCTGTCTAAACTATAATATGAAACTGATTCCACCCACTCCTCTGGCTAGGTTTGGGCTAAGCACTGTGTACAATTCTGGACTGCCTTCTTTCCACCCCACAAGTAACTCCAGTCTTAGAAAAATTACACTACATTTACAATGCCGTTTGAAGTAAAACATAATAGAGTCGTAAATCTACTATCAAAATAGCAAAGTAGTTGACAAAAAACCAAATTCATAGGATGTTTTGATCATCATACTTTTGAATCAAACATACTTTAGTTCATTGGTAATAAATTCTGGTTTTTCAAAACCACCTAAAGAAAAAACAACAACAACCAGAGAAGCAAACCATATTCATCACGTGAAAGGTATTACTAACATTATAGGAATTCACAGAAGTTCAGTAAAAGAAATTCTTTTCCAAAGTCACACAATAATGACTTATTTGCTTAGAATTCTACGTCCTGAGATAAGCAAGTGAGATGATATAAAAAAAACATGACACAAATGGAAATGAAAAATGAGGGAAAACTTATAACCCTTGACTTACAGGACATTTAATAAAGCTCAAGAAGTTGAAATTTGTAAGTGGAAAAAATAAGAAAAATACAATAGAAAAGATTAAGCTTTCGTGTCTGTTAGGAAGATTTCTCTTAGATTTTCACATATGTGGAAAATTCTGAGAAAGAAACATGCTATTAAAAAGTGCACTACCAAATGTAAATTAGATAGCTAGTGGGAAGCTGCCGCATAGCACAGGGAGATCACCTCGGTGCTCTGTGACCATGAGAGGGGTGGGATAGGGAGGGTGGGAGGGAGGGAGACGCAAGAGGGAAGAGATATGGGGACAT
Organism: Physeter macrocephalus; assembly: GCF_002837175.3. Taxonomy (NCBI): domain Eukaryota; kingdom Metazoa; phylum Chordata; class Mammalia; order Artiodactyla; family Physeteridae; genus Physeter; species Physeter macrocephalus. The sequence goes on from NC_041221.1 coordinate 23,417,093, forward strand.
ATGTAGATGTATAACTGATTCACTTTGTTGTAAAGGAGAAACTAACACACTATTGTAAAACAGTTATACTCCAATAAAGATGTTAAAAAAAAAAAAGCAGATGTTTTTTGGGATAAATTGGGAGATTGGGATTGATATATATACACTACTAAATATAAAAGTTAACGAAGAAGGACCTACTGTACAGCACAGGGAACTCTACTCAGTGCTCTGTAATGGCCTATATGGGAAAAGAATCCAAAAAAGAGCGGATGTATGTATATGTACAACTGATTCACTTTGCTGTACAGCAGAAATTAACACAACATTGTAAGGCAACTATACTCCAATAAAAATTATTTTTTAAAAAAGAGAAAAAAAATAAAAATAAAAAGTGAAATAGGGCTTCCCTGGTGGCGCAGTGGTTGAGAGTCCACCTGCCGATGCAGGGGACACGGGTTCGTGCCCCGGTCCGGGAGGATCCCACGTGCCGCGGAGCGGCTGGGCCCAAATAAATAAATAAATAAATAAATAAATAAATAAATAAAAATCACTACAACGCCCCGCCCTCACAAGAGTCACATGAAGCAGGTACTAACTAGTATTAAGTTCATCCTACAAGGTAGATAAAAAGGTAAACAACGTACAAAGTTCTCCAAGCTATCAAGCAGATGACCTGGGATTTGAACCCAGGCCACCTGGCTGTAGCATCTCTGATGTTCGCCCATGGGCTATGGTCCCTTGTTTTAGAGAGTAGGGCACTAGGCCTGCCCAGATTCCTAATGTCTTTCTGCCTCACCAGAGTCCTACGCAAAGATGGAGTTTGCTTGCTTTGAACTTGTCAGAGGAAAGAAAATGTGTTGCTTTCTCTTTGTAATAAAAAGAAGAAAGGCTCTTGGTGGGAAAATGGGAAAGAAAATGATTTGCTTGAAGAGATGATGCCTGTTCACTCCGTCTTTACTGATATTTTGACAAAACCGTTCACAGTTTCAGCGTTGACTCCATACCATACATACTCATTCATTTGAACGCGTTGGCAAGCACCCCCCCCGCCCGCCCCATTTGAGCTCTGAAAGGGCATGGAGAACACAAAAGTAAATTTAATTGAGAATAGTCTATCACTCGGCAATTCTGTTGAATTATTCAAACTCATCTGAAATAATATTCAAGGTAAGACACAGAGCATATATGAGAGGATAAGTGTGTATATAATCCCATCATCCTCTGGCACCTTACATCTGGGTAAAGATTATTAAACTACATACAGGTAACTCAAACTGGGTCATGTTCCCAATGTGAGTTTATATGTTGGATTTGAGAGACTAAAGTAAAAACTCTCCCACAGAGATATCATGCAAGCTCATAAGCACCCAGGTCAACAGACCCCCAGTGTCCTGAATAGGGTATGACAGACCCACCCATTACAGGGGCACAGCCAAGAAAACAGGAAGTTCCAGGCTGAGATGGTAAGGTTCCATGTTCCTCCTGTTACAGCCCAAGGTAGGTCCCCATCTCCTCACATGGAGTACAGAGGCCAACCCCTTCTTCCCCCAGCACAGAGCAGGGAAGCCCTGAGGAGGTGTGAAGGGCCATTGAAGGGGGCACACCAGGGCTGGGAAAGACAAGGAAGAGGAACCACAGGGCCCGGGGCACTCCTGGGCCCTTACGCTCGCTGGGAGCTAGCCCAGCTGGTCTCTCCTAGAATGTCACTCTCCCTCGTGTCCAGACAGTCTCCAGATTCCCCTTGATGTCCTCTTACCAAAGGACCCAGCCCTGCAGTCTTCCTAAATGGCCCCCAGGCCCTCAACACGGCCACCATTAAAGGCGGAAGCCATCACACAGGCTGTGGCCAAGCACTGGCTCTAAATGTAGTAGCTTCTACCACAACCACACCCTAAAAGAGCCCTAACATCCCTGAAATAGGTGATGCTAACAGAGTGAGCCTTCTCACTTCCTGGGGCCTACAGGTCTGATGGGGCTGAATAATTAAGTGAAGCTGTTTTTTCTTACGTGTTTTTCCAAACAGGATCACTTTTTCTCCGTACACGTCTATATGTGCTCCCACCCAAGGGAAACTGGTTTAATGGACTATGATGATGGATAATTAGGTCTCCTAATTATTTTCTTAGGATTATTGTAGCCGTGAAAATCAAGCCACGTACACATACATTCAAATAGCAATGCTAAAATATTTAATTGCTTTTTTAATTTAGAAATGATTTCTGGTTTTTTTTGTTTTGTTTTGTTTTGTTGTTTTTGTGTTACGCGGGCCTCTCACTGCTGTGGCCTCTCCCGTTGCGG
>NC_041221.1:23419396-23422487 GCF_002837175.3 Physeter macrocephalus
CACGAACCGGTGTCCCCTGCGACGGCAGGCGGACTCCCAACCACTGCGCCGCCAGGGAAGCCCTGATTTCTGGTTTTGAGAACTATCTCTGTCCAAGCGTGTTCATCATTCTTCTTTGCATATTCAAAGACCTTTTCAGTCTATTTATAACCATTTTGATTGGTTTACCTTCTATGGTGGTCCGACAAATGTCATTTGTCATTGGTTAGATGTATGTTCATCCTAATACACAATCTGGGTGATTCGACCAATATATAATGCTTAATTACCCAAGTTTAATGGAATCTATTTAAAAAATGGATGCAGTAAGTCCAAACGTGGCCTACAAAACCTCAGAATTTCACCTTTTCTAGATATCCGGCACTGGGGGTTTCTCCATTTCATCTCTAGGGCTTCTCTGTCAGTCTCAGGCTCTTCCTTTAAACAGTCATGAGTCTCAGGAGGGAGAAACTCTTAGCTTTAGGACATAGCTTCTAAGTTGCCACTACATCAGGGATAAACAAAACTATCACTGCATTATAGTCCTAAGACGGCAACGCAAACTTTCTCTTCTGATGCTTAACAACACTAAGGACGGTCATTGAGGCTTGTCTGTGTTTAATATTAATGAACTCGTGAAACAGGAAATATGGATAAAAGCTCTGTGTAACCCTGAATCATTTGTAATTAGCTCTATGCCAAGAAAACACCCCTCCCCCAGACAGGCAATGCTAACTATCCAGTCATATTTCTACCTAACCCAGTTTACAACTTGTGAACTTACTTATCTAATATTTACTGCCAAAGAATATTCTGTCTGTGACAGAATTTGGGATCCAATGGGATCCTTTCCAAACCCTCCTGCGTTTTAGGAATTCTGAGCCTAGCAGAGGTGACAGAAAAGTCAAGAGTGATTATAACACAACTTGGGAAGTAAAAGTGTACCCCGGGAAAGCACGGAGAAAGGAACACACTGGGTAGAGGAAATGGAGCGTCACACGAAAGAAGCTCAGCCAGGCTCGCATCAGAGCGGGGTTGGAGGAAAAAGGGAGGCTCCTCGGGTAAATGAAAGGGGCAGATGCTTCCTGGGAACAGGCAACAGCACGTGCAAGGTCTGTGAGAAGTGAAGAGGCATCTCACGGTCAGGGAACTGCAAGAACGCTGTACGGCTGAAGGCCCTGAGGGATGGTGGGAAATCAGCAGGCATTGATGCTGGAGGGAGAGAAAAGGTCAGACCATGAAGGTTCTTAGATGATGCGGTTTGAACACAGACATTTTTACATTTAAGGGATTTAAGTAGGAAAGTAATATAACAGTTTACCTCTATTAAGACATTAATCACAGCATGAGGCAGGGGAAACTAAGGCACAGAGCATTGCAAACAACCGCCCAAGGTCAGGAATACGATCAGATAAGCAGTTCAGAAATTGACTGAGGAAGAAGGATTGAAAAAAATGAGAAAACAGAAAACAACTCATGAAAGAACATTACTTAGTTTAAGCCCATGGAGGATAAAGCAAAGAGGCCAAATTCAAGAAGCCCGAATAAGGCAGAATCAGGTGTAGAAGTGGGCAGAATGTCTAAGTAGAGGCTGCATAACGGAGATGGGAAATACCAAAGGCCTCGAGTGCTCTGGACAGAACGTCTTGAGTTCTGAGGTCAGTTTGAGGTGCTGCGTTCAAATGGTGGTGGTGCTGTGAAAAAGTATTCTGTTGTTCAGGAGAGAAGCTGAATTGCAGGTAAAGACAAAACATTGTTTATTTTGACCTTTATATTGTCTTTGCTTGGGAACACAGGGGCTAGAGTGATATAAGAGTGGCTCAGAGGTTGTGATTTGGCTGCTGTTTTGTTCTTTTCTGGGAAGGGAATGGAACAAGAAGTTGCAATAGCTCACGCAATCATGAATCTGCATTCCACATGCTGATTAACAGGCGGGGTCCATGCCCAGCTGCCGATCGTATTACCGTTATAACTGAGGATAAACCAAGACCCTTGTGTGAAACACTCTTGTTCAGAGTGAGAGATGATTTACCGGAACACAAAGACACATGGCCAGAGCACAGTGACATTAGGATCAAGAAAACTCAGTGCAGGTTGTTCTGCAGAACAGAGTGAAGCGTCCATGACAGCATTTGACTGTCTAAGCTTTTTGTGAATGACTTCTCAAAAGCTTTAGAGACTTGACCTCTCTTTCCTTCTAGAACCACCTTCTCCCCACGCTCTTCAACTCTTAGTGTCCAGCTTGTCTTCTTCCCTCACTAGTTGCGCCTTCTCAGCTTCCTTTATCGGTTCTTCCTCTGCTGTGTTCCCTCCAAATGGTGGCCTGCCCCTGCCATCTGCCGGGCACTCTCATCTTTCCTCTCAGCCTTTCCTTCTTGAGGACGATGACCTGGTCCCATGATGGTAAAAACCATCAGTACCCTGTCCCTCCATTCCCATCCATTGCCAGGAACTATTCATTCATCCAGCCCTCTCTTGGATATACCCCATGGGATAATCAAAGGGGGTCTCCAGCTGAATGTATCCAAATCACCATGCACGGTTTCCTTCAGCGTGTCCCAAATTGTTTCTCCCTACAGTGCTCCCATATCATTACCCACTCGGTTGCTCGAGTAAAAAATATACGAGCCATCCTAGATTCCTTTTGTTTCCTCATTGCCAACATCCAAGCCACCAGCAAATCCTATTGACTGTAACAAATATAAAAAGCCCAGAGATAAACCCACGCACATATGGTCACCTTGTCTTTGATAAAGGAGGCAGGAATGTACAGTGGAGAAAGGACAGCCTCTTCAATAAATGGTGCTGGGAAAACTGGACAGGCACGTGTAAAAGTATGAGATTAGAACCCTCCCTAACACCATACACAAAAATAAGCTCAAAATGGATGAAAGACCTAAATGTAAGGCCGGAAACTATCAAACTTTTAGAGGAAAACATAGGCAGAACACTCTATGACATAAATCACAGCAAGATCCTTTTTGACCCACGTCCTAGAGAAATGGAAATAAAAACAAAAATAAACAAATGGGACCTAATGAAACTTAAAAGCTTTTGCACAGCAAAGGAAACCATAAACAAGACCAAAAGACAACCCTCAGAATGGGAGAAA
>NC_041221.1:23422660-23423012 GCF_002837175.3 Physeter macrocephalus
GGCTTCCCTGGTGGCGCAGTGGTTGAGAGTCCGCCTGCTGATGCAGGGGACATGGGTTCGTGCCCCGGTCCGGGAGGATCCCACATGCCGCGGAGAGACTGGGCCTGTGAGCCGTGGCCGCTGAGACTGCGTGTCAAATCAAAACGACAATGAGGGGCTTCCCTGGTGGCACAGTGGTTGAGAGTCCGCCTGCTGATGCAGGGGACATGGGTTCGTGCCCCGGTCAGGGAGGATCCCACATGCCGCGGAGAGACTGGGCCTGTGAGCCGTGGCCGCTGAGACTGCGTATCTGGAGGCTGTGCTCCGCAACGGGAGAGGCCACAACAATGAGAGGCCCGTGTACCGCAAAAAA
>NC_041221.1:23423706-23477348 GCF_002837175.3 Physeter macrocephalus
GGGAAGGGTAAGCTGGGACGAAGTGAGAGAGTGGCATGGACATATATACACTACCAAACGTAAAATACATAGCTAGTGTGGGAAGCAGCTGCATAGCACAGGGAGATCAGCTCTGTGCTTTGTGACCACTTAGAGGGGTGGGATAGGGAGGGTGGAAGGGAGGGAGACGCAAGAGGGAAGAGATATGGGAACATGTGTATATGTATAACTGATTCAGTTTGTTATAAAGCAGAAACTAACACACCATTGTAAAGCAATTATACTCCAATAAAGATGTTAAAAAAAAAAAAAGATATCAACCCATCCATTTCTTTACCAGTGTCTCTTGTCTAAACTACTGCAACAATTTCCTAACTGGTGTTCTTTCTCCAATCTTGCCCCGTTATAACCCCTTCTCTACACCTCAACAAAAAGTATCTTTTTAGGGGCTTCCCTGGTGGTGCAGTGGTTGAGAGTCCGCCTGCAGATGCAGGGGACGCGGGTTCGTGCCCCGGTCTGGGAGGATCCCGCGTGCCGCGGAGCGGCTGGGCCCGTGAGCCATGGCCACTGGGCCTGCGCGCCCGCAGCCTGTGCTCCGCAGCGGGGGAGGCCACAGCAGTGAGAGGCCCGCGTACCGCAAAAAAAAAAAAAACACACAAAAAACCCAAAGTATCTTTTTAATATGAAAATTCGATCATATTTAATACCTTCCTGTGGCTTTCCACTGTACTTAAAATAAAACCCAGAGTCCCTGGCCTTATTCACACACCTCATGAGATTTTACCACCACTTCTCTGAGCATGTGATACCATTCCTCTGCCCCTTGACCACTAGGAATCAGTGACTCTAAACTTCTTTACATTCCTTTGGCTCACCACGGTCATGCCCTCTTCTGATGCTTTGGATCTGCTGGCCTCCCTTTCCAGAAATCTCCTCCCCTCACCTCTGCCTGACTCCCCATCATTCAGACATTACCTCAAACATCGCTTTCTAAGGGTGGGCTTTTCCGACCACCTTACCTACAGAGCCCCACAGACACTGCCTATCGTATCAGTGCATTTGATTGTCTAATACTTTCCTTAACTATCAATTGAGTAAATGTTTGTCTCTAACAGTTATCAAATTTCTAAGAGAAGAAAGGCCTTCCCTCTGGCTCACCCCTTTCCTCCCTGCACTCAGAAGTCTGCCTGCCACATAGGACATCCTAATAAGAAAATATTGAAAGAAAAAATGAATCTAGGAGTTCAGGAAGGCACAATGACTTTGAAAAATATATATATAATATGTATGCCTTTTTTTCCTACCAGATTAAGTTGCACTGAAAGCAAATCAAATGAAATAAAAGCTTCTGTGTCATATCTAAAACTGTTCATCAAAACAGACAGCTCCAGCACAAATGGTGTGGTTTATACTAGGGACTCAGACTCTGTATGGCTCTAAAAAATGGATTATAATTTCTCCTTGCAACAGATGAGGTCAGTGAATAATGTTTAGAAAAAATGAAGCCCCCTGCCTTCTTCCTCCCCCGCCACGTGGGCCACAAGGCAGCCCTAGCGATTCTGAACCCCGGCGCTGGGACCCTCAGCGGCGGACGGCGGCGCTGGCCGTGGCTTCCGGGTGTTCACAAGGCGCAGGCGCAGGTTACGGAAGAGCGGGCAGACAGAGACGGGCTCTAGGCCACTGTGCACACGGCAACGGAGGCCCCCAGGAGGCGGAGAGAAGGCTGGAAGAGGACAGGGTGGGCCAGGGGGATATCACTGCGCCCTACGACAAGCTGCCGGCGCCTACAGCAAAAACCCAGACGTCTGCCGCTGCTGAAGACTCATTTTGACTCAATACGGACAACTGGCTGCGAAGGATCACTGAGGACAAGAGGCGTCAAATGTCACACGGCTAAAATAAAAATGTCCACGCTGATTTGGAAAGAACCTCTAGAGAAGTTACAAATCTTGCCCTTTTCCCATCAAAGAGGTTCCCCAAATGCTAGTTTGAGGTGTAACTCTACGTATTCATTTTAGCTCTTAAATGAGAAGGCTTGGTGAACCAAAACTTCACTACACAGTAAAAATCCTAACTACCGGGTTAAAAACGTATAGCTCAAACCTAGTCTCAGGGATGGTGTTATATTCCCTAACGAACACTGATAGCCAAGCAGGCAGGCTGCCAAACAAGGGGAGGGACAGCAGGTCTGTCTGTCAGTCTGTCTTCTCCACTTGCAGACTCAAGGCCCAAGTCATTACCACCATGGGCCCTCTCTCTTCATCTGCTCCAAGCATCCTTGGGTCTGCCTGGGGCTGGGGAGGGCTGAGCAGAATCCTGATGAAGCTGAGCCGGACCCTGTGGGACCTGCCCGGGTACAAATCCTTTCCATGTCCCCTGTTTCTTGTTTGTAGCAAACAGGCTTCATTCAGCCTCCTTGACCTTCCCTGAGCTCCAAAGGGCACATTCAAACAGTTGCTAATCGGGGAAGGGAGGGGATGCAGAAACACAAGAGGAGAAGTCAGGAACCTATAGTGCAGGCAAAAGAATGAAGCTAAATGACTTATTCAAGGGCACTAGGCCAGCCAGTGCTATGCTATTGATTTAGATTAACAGTTTTTATTTGGCCAGTTGGATTGACCCCCAGAAAGTGAAAAAAACAATTATCAAAGAGCTCGAGTCAAACACAAAATGGACATGAGCTTTTATGATAATATAATATCCTGATGCTGGTGCCATATGGCAAAAAGGAGGTTGCACTGACTGAGAAATGGGACATTAAGTGTTTAAATACATAGCACAAGGCAAGCAAGTGATACAGTTTTATAAAGTACTTTGAACTCTGACTTCCAGTCAAGTAATTAACCAGAACTCTCCAAGCAGCATTCTATATATATCTTTAATATTTATTTTTGATTTAAATTCCAGGGTATCTTTAAATTTTGTTTCTTTTACTTAACAAGTATGTATTTATTTGACTTAGTGTCAGGAAGTTTAAATACATCTGTATTGGCATAGTTACTGAGTTTGAAGTGTCCAAGCTATAAATTTCTGAATATGGAATTTCAGATTATAAATAAAAAAATTCGTATTTATAGTCTTAAAAACAAACAAACAAACAATAGTGCAGCATCGGGGCAGTGTCCTGGTTCCTCCTCAAGGAAGATACGTAACAATACCCTTGAGTTCTTCTGCAGGAACTAAGGCCCTCACCCAGCTGGAGGATGGTAACTTCAGGCTGAGCACAAGATTCCCGGAATGCTGCCCTGTTACCTCACCTCCAACCAATCAGAAGAAAGTCTGCACACAGGGGAAGCTAACCAAGGCTCTGACCGCCGCCCCCCCCCCCCCCCCCCGCCCAGATGATTCTTGCTTTAAAACTTTCATGGTCACGCAGACTCTTTGGACTTGGTTTTCGTACACTAGTCTGCCTTCTCCCCAGGTTGCTGGCTTCCTGCATAAAGCAAAATTTCCTTTCCAACCAACACTTGTTTCTCGAGTATTGGCCTGCGAGCAGCAAGTAGCCGAACCTGAGTTTGTTAACACTGGCAATGGGAGTTGAGGGAATCTTTTCATTTCTCTCTCCCTTGTTATTCCTTATTGGTTAATGGGTATAAAAAGCAGCAAAAAAATCTCACAAGGTCATAGTGAGTACTGAAACTGGGCACGCCTAAAACTGAGTTCCCATGCCAAGGTTGATTAACCTCTCTATCCAAAACTGTATTTCCTTGTCCCATTCCTGTTTCCCTCAGGATTAAAGAGCATCAAAGAAAACGGGAGATTGAAAGGAGCAGAACCCTGAGGCGCCTTCCTGGGCACAAAAGCCCCTCCATGTCCCTCATCTCCTGTTTGTAGAAAAGGATTTAGTCTCCTAGTTACTAATTAGGGAAGTGAGGGGAAGCAGAAAAAACAAAAGGAAAAGTGGTCAAGCAAGAAAAGTAATGATAGCTTAAACAACAGTTCAGTGATAAAACAGAGACTCGTTTCCCCTCAAGGGTTATACGTAACGATATTTATGATGCATATCTTTGAGTTGTTCCGCAGAAAATAAGACCCCCAACCAGGTGGGATGGTGACCACACGCTGACCACAACACGTATACCCAAGACTGGTTGGAGCCAGAAGATTGATGATTAAGATTCCAGAAACATCACCCTGTTCCCTCAACACCAGCTAATGAGAAGAAGGTCCATGAGCTGCAGCCTTCACGCCAAATGTTGCCTTTAAAAACCCTTCCCTAGGGGCTTCCCTGGTGGCGCAGTGGTTGAGAGTCCGCCTGCCGATGCAGGGGACACGGGTTCGTGCCCCGGTCCGGGAAGATCCCACATGCCGCGGAGCGGCTGGGCCCGCGAGCCATGGCCGCTGAGCCTGCGCGTCGGGAGCCTGCGCTCCGCAACGGGAGGGGCCGCAACGGTGAGAGGCCCGTGTACCGCAAAAACAAAAAAACAAAAAAAACCCTTCCCTAAAAGCCATCAGGGAGTTCGGGTCTTTTGAGCATGAGCTGCCTGTTCTCCTTGCTTGGTGCTCTGCAGTAAACACTGTACTTTCCCTCCCCACAACCTGGTGTCAGTAGATTGGCTTTCCTGTGCGTCAGGCTAGCAGACCCAAGTTTGGTTAGCACTAAGAAGCATTTATAAATGGCATTTAATACAGAGCCTTAATTAAATTTAATTATTTAAAGAAACCTCCTTTTTAATCCCCTTCTAATCCTTCAGGTATCTGTCTTTACCTTGGAAATACAGCTACAGTGGAAGGGATAAATGCAAACAGCCACTGGGCAACAGTTTGCTTTTTATATTCTTAAAAGGTTCATAGTAACACATCTTTCCATGTGTTGGACAAGAAATTGTTCTTTGCTTTGGGGGAGATTTGAAAATAAAATTTCTAAAAAAATGCTTAAAGAATTCCAAATGATTTGAAAAGCTAAATCCATTCAGTCAGAAAAAAAAAAAAAAATACAGACATCTGCCAAAAAAGTCTGTTCAGAATATTAAGTTGCTTATTGCAATATTTAGAGAAAGCTGGAACAAACAGTGCTATGTATTGAGGAATTCATGAAAATTTGTTATCAGTGTGTGATACAATGAGAAATGTATATTTGGTCTTTGTCCTGTCCTTCTCACCCTCAGTTCCTGACACAGAGCTTCTAAAACCCTTGGAATTTCCTGAGTGATAGGAATTTCTTTCGTTATTCATAACAAGCTACTTTCAACCACACCTGAATTTATGCTAATCAGATGACTCTTGATGGGCCCAAAGATGGCTTCAGGATGGGGGTTCATTGCCGGTGAAGCAGCCCTGTGATTATAAGGTTGGAACTTACAGTCCGTCTCGTCTGCAGGAAAGGGGAGAGGGGCTGGAGATTGAGTTAAATCATGAACACCCAAAGATGATTTATTCATCCATGCTGATGTAATGAAACCTCCCCCAAATGCCTAAATGACGGGGTTCGGAAAGCTTCCTGGTTGAGGCTGGTGACCACTTTAAGGCGCTGGGCGGGTGGTGTGCCTGGAGAGACTACGGACTCTGCTACACACACCCTCACACCATTGCCTTGCCCGATGCATCTCTTCCACTTGGCTCTCCCTGAGTTGCATCCTTTATGATAACCTGGTAGATGAGTAAAAGTAAAGTGATTCCCTGAGTTTTGTGGGCTGCTCTAGCAAATTACGGAATCTGAGGAGGGGGTGGTGCAAAGCCTTGATTTACACCTGTTGGTCAGAATACAGATGACAACCTGGATTTTCTGAAGCAGGTATCAGTCTAGTGGGGCTGAGCCCTGAAGCTGTTGCAGGGTCTGGTGAACTCCAGGAAGTTAGTGTCAGAATTGAATTGAATTGTAGGACACCCAGTTGGTGTCAAGAGAGTTGGAGAATTGTTGGTGTGGGAAAAATACCCCTCATTTGATGTCAGAATTGTTGTGAGTAGACACAGATCAGACAATGAAAGGAATAAAATTGTCCCTGCTTTTTCACTCTGTCCCCCAGGTTCACTGAAGACACTGGAACACTTGTATCTTGCCACTTACCCTTTATCTATGACTTGAATTTAGCTTGCAAAACATAAGAGAACACGCTCTTTAATGCCTATGACTTGTCCTAGTTCCCCACCATGTGATTACGTGGTGAAAATCAAGTTGTCCTTATTGATTACACTTGGGTTTTTAACCATGAGCTGCTCTAAAAGACGTCCACCTTGGCATGGGTTTTCCCTCTTTCACTTTGGTGTTTTTTAATACGCAGAAACGTTGCAGAAACAACCTCAAGTGCCATGAGGCTTTCTCTCTTCTCAAACACATGCTCACCTCATCTCTCCCTATCTCCCCTGCAGAGATTAAGAGGTGAATTTAGCTTGTAAATCTACTTTTGTTGTCTTTAAACAAATTGTAGGGTTGGAAACTCTCAAATGGTGGCTATGTGCCTACTTTCTTTTTAGGAAATATGGGTCAGTAATGAAAGATGTAGACAAACTTAAATTCAAGTCTATTTGGGGGAGTTATGTTATAAGACTGGAAGAGAATAAAACATATCTGTACTTTCCCTCCCCACAACCTGGTGTCAGTAGATTGGCTTTCCTGTGCGTCAGGCTAGCAGACCCAAGTTTGGTTAGCACTAAGAAGCATTTATAAATGGCATTTAATACAGAGCCTTAATTAAATTTAATTATTTAAAGAAACCTCCTTTTTAATCCCCTTCTAATCCTTCAGGTATCTGTCTTTACCTTGGAAATACAGCTACAGTGGAAGGGATAAATGCAAACAGCCACTGGGCAACAGTTTGCTTTTTATATTCTTAAAAGGTTCATAGTAACACATCTTTCCATGTGTTGGACAAGAAATTGTTCTTTGCTTTGGGGGAGATTTGAAAATAAAATTTCTAAAAAAATGCTTAAAGAATTCCAAATGATTTGAAAAGCTAAATCCATTCAGTCAGAAAAAAAAAAAAAATACAGACATCTGCCAAAAAAGTCTGTTCAGAATATTAAGTTGCTTATTGCAATATTTAGAGAAAGCTGGAACAAACAGTGCTATGTATTGAGGAATTCATGAAAATTTGTTATCAGTGTGTGATACAATGAGAAATGTATATTTGGTCTTTGTCCTGTCCTTCTCACCCTCAGTTCCTGACACAGAGCTTCTAAAACCCTTGGAATTTCCTGAGTGATAGGAATTTCTTTCGTTATTCATAACAAGCTACTTTCAACCACACCTGAATTTATGCTAATCAGATGACTCTTGATGGGCCCAAAGATGGCTTCAGGATGGGGGTTCATTGCCGGTGAAGCAGCCCTGTGATTATAAGGTTGGAACTTACAGTCCGTCTCGTCTGCAGGAAAGGGGAGAGGGGCTGGAGATTGAGTTAAATCATGAACACCCAAAGATGATTTATTCATCCATGCTGATGTAATGAAACCTCCCCCAAATGCCTAAATGACGGGGTTCGGAAAGCTTCCTGGTTGAGGCTGGTGACCACTTTAAGGCGCTGGGCGGGTGGTGTGCCTGGAGAGACTACGGACTCTGCTACACACACCCTCACACCATTGCCTTGCCCGATGCATCTCTTCCACTTGGCTCTCCCTGAGTTGCATCCTTTATGATAACCTGGTAGATGAGTAAAAGTAAAGTGATTCCCTGAGTTTTGTGGGCTGCTCTAGCAAATTACGGAATCTGAGGAGGGGGTGGTGCAAAGCCTTGATTTACACCTGTTGGTCAGAATACAGATGACAACCTGGATTTTCTGAAGCAGGTATCAGTCTAGTGGGGCTGAGCCCTGAAGCTGTTGCAGGGTCTGGTGAACTCCAGGAAGTTAGTGTCAGAATTGAATTGAATTGTAGGACACCCAGTTGGTGTCAAGAGAGTTGGAGAATTGTTGGTGTGGGAAAAATACCCCTCATTTGATGTCAGAATTGTTGTGAGTAGACACAGATCAGACAATGAAAGGAATAAAATTGTCCCTGCTTTTTCACTCTGTCCCCCAGGTTCACTGAAGACACTGGAACACTTGTATCTTGCCACTTACCCTTTATCTATGACTTGAATTTAGCTTGCAAAACATAAGAGAACACGCTCTTTAATGCCTATGACTTGTCCTAGTTCCCCACCATGTGATTACGTGGTGAAAATCAAGTTGTCCTTATTGATTACACTTGGGTTTTTAACCATGAGCTGCTCTAAAAGACGTCCACCTTGGCATGGGTTTTCCCTCTTTCACTTTGGTGTTTTTTAATACGCAGAAACGTTGCAGAAACAACCTCAAGTGCCATGAGGCTTTCTCTCTTCTCAAACACATGCTCACCTCATCTCTCCCTATCTCCCCTGCAGAGATTAAGAGGTGAATTTAGCTTGTAAATCTACTTTTGTTGTCTTTAAACAAATTGTAGGGTTGGAAACTCTCAAATGGTGGCTATGTGCCTACTTTCTTTTTAGGAAATATGGGTCAGTAATGAAAGATGTAGACAAACTTAAATTCAAGTCTATCTGGGGGAGTTATGTTATAAGACTGGAAGAGAATAAAACATATCCTCAAAATAGATCACGTAAGTTTTAGTTTAGGTCTATTATAAATAGATCATTTAAGTTTTCGTTTAGGTCTATTATTTCCTATTTGAGAACATTTCACATTTGCCCAACACAGTCCTATAAGCCAGGACGAATGGGACTTGTGGAATGAGGATAAAGATGATAGAAGGAAGCAGGGGCAAAAAAAGGAGGGAAGGGAGAAAGAAACAGAGGCCAGGAAGAAGAGGGGAAATGGGTCACCTAGAAGCTAAGAGGGTGACAATGAGCAAGAGGGAGTTGGAAGGCATTAAACACCGGGCCTCCAAGTAAAAGACGCATTTTGTTTCAATAAGGTTCTAAGAAAATCCCAGAATAAGGTACCAGAATAAGCACTTGAAGTTAAAATTGTGGCCACACATTCAGGGAACCATTTTATAAGGAAATAAATTCAAAACTGATGTCAGATGAATGACTTGAGTAGACAATATCCTCTGGTCCTCAGTTTTGAGATTCCAGGTTGGTCGGCAGTGGGGCATCCTCACATTTACACCCTCCCTCTCACTTCACCTGTGGGTAACGTTCCGTGTTTCCTCAGTGGATGCGGGAGACTGAGATGGAAACACGAAAAAGGAAGTGCATCTCTAGTTTTATAATTTTGTATATCCTATTTGAGAACAAAGAAAGCTACCTTCCTCTCAATAACGACAATATCTCTCTAACAAAGGACCTTCATTGCTACCTAACATGTGATGTTCTCAAGATGTGCTGCCTCGAGAGTGGAGGGAAGTGAAGTGAGGGAGGGTGGCCTGTGGCCGAGAATCAAGTGTCTTTATCTACTAAGTAATTTATCCCTTATTTGGAGCCCCTGAAAGGTGAATAAGATTGTCTTTGATCTAAAATTCCTTCTAATCTGACTCTTGGGATTCTCCACTGTAATGTATACACACTTTAATATTTAGGAATAGAAAAGTAGGGAAAGAGTATTAATATATGAGCTGAGGGACCAAAACAATGTGTGAGTGGTCCACTGGGATCGCAAAGAAGTGCAGTTTTTCTTTTTTTTTGAGTGTAGTGGTGTAAGGCCTCAAATTAAGGTCTACTGTTATGTGCTGCCTCCAAATCTGGGGGAAACCTGGAGGGTCTCGAATGGTGTCACTGCCAAGGTCTCCTCTGCTCTGCTCCAGTGACTAAGGTCCCTTAGCCAACTGATCCTCCTCTCACAGGACCAGGCACTGTTCCTGCTCATCCTTGTGTCGCGGCTTCAGTTCCCCGTCAGCCCACAAGGTTATTCAAACGAGCCCATCACATCCTCCTGTGGGAACCAAGGGGCACCCCACCCTTTGATACTATGAAGCCTGCTTCCCACAGCCCCATTCCCTCTGTTCCCAGTGTAGCCCTGCATGGCTGCAGTGTCTTCCTACCCCAGCTGTGAGTACATGTGACTCACAAACTCTTATCATCTCATCTGTCCAGTGCTGGGTGTCCTGTGTTCAGCCGTCTCTATAACCCCGATGGCAGGGGATCTCCTCTCTCACCATTGGGGTGAAAGAAGGCAATATAAACAGACATCACCTCCAGGGTTAGGCTAAACCAAGTTCAACTGAGCTGCCCCCTCAGCTTCCTTCTAACCTTCACAGGACTCGTTTCCACCCACACTGAATGTCTGGGGTCCAGACACAGACGGGAGCAACAAGCCCGAGTCTGTTCCCCACCACGTGCTTGCAGGAATGTGAGGCACGCCATGTTTTCATGTTGAGGGCCTGGCATCTGAAAAATGCGGGAAGGAGAAGGGCAGTGCTTTGCGGAGGACGACTAAAGAGGAATTGCTAAGTTTTAGTATTCCTCTTCCCACAGCAGCCCCTCCTTCCAAGCCTCTCCCACATTTTCTCCCACCTCCACCAAAAAACCCACCTATCTTACATTTCCCAACCTGCTGGTGAACAAAGGACATCAGTACTGATTGCTCATGAGCTCTGAATGTCGCTGGCTCTACGTCTGCCCTGAGGGCATCACAGGAGAATCTGGATCCTTCAAGTCTCTGAACACAGGTTGATGTTTCCAAGGAGAGAACCGTCTTGTCTACAGTTTTGTGCTTTGTTTTGATGTTTCAGATAACATGGAATGTCAGAGTTCACCAGGGCACATTCCAAAGCATTGAGAGGGTTTCTGTACTTTCTATGTATCCTATAAACAGAATCTATTAGCAAACCTCTACTTGTAAATACTGTTAATAAAGAGGATGAATAGAAACATATAATTTGGGGGATACTCTGTTATTTGTGACAATCTCTAGAGGGCTATGTCTCCATGAATGTGACTACTTCACATTTACCAAGTCTCTATCAATATAATGATGTAATGCTTCATTGAATAAGCCCTTCTTATTTAATGTAATATTAGGCTACCGTGGAAACTTTTATCAGGTCCCTCAAGACATTACTAGAAAACGATATGTTATGTTTAAAGCAACCTCTTCCCACCCTCTTGAGAAAGAATGTAGGAAGATTACAGCAGTGAAATTATTGCAACTACTCTCTTTCGATAGGAGGAGACAAGCATGGTCAGACTAAAAATATCCTTGTTTCTCCCAGAGTGACGCAGAGAACTCGATCCATCACAGAATGCCCGCCACACTCTAGCCTCCCCCTGAACAGACCTTGTGTAACTCATCATTGTACCCCCGGGTCAGACTGCTGAGCAAATTAATACAAATTCAACTGTATCAAAGCAATATTAACATGGAAGGTTTCAGAGGCTCTGAACATTTGAACAGTAAGTTCAAACACTAAATATCAAGCAACTAACTGAGTACACAAGAAAGAAGAGAGACTTAAATTACGGCCCCTTGTTAAATTTTCAGAGAACTCCTTAAAAATCCTATATTAAAGATTAGCAGGCTGAGGTTCAGGCTGAGGGAGATATCTCATTGAACGCTGCCCAGCTAGAAAGTGGCAGAATCAAGGTGAATTGCTAGGTTGCTGGCTCAAAACACTAGGATCTTTCCATGTCCCTAGGTACCCACACTACAAACAGTAGGATGAAGCTCTTACCTGGCTTTCATATTCAGAAAAGATTAGATTCCTATTTCATAAAACTATAAAGAGGTTGAGCTGAGAATCCAACCATACTTCACAGGTTCTTGGGTTTGGAGAGAGCCATGTGACTTCAATCCCACCTAAATCCCTTCTACCTGCCCCTCTATGTCACGCTGCCAAGCTGCTGCCCTATCCACTTGATAAATCCTGTTGGCTGAAAACATCAGTTTCTTGTGACAGTCCATCGAATCTTCAGCCCACTTGGCTGTAGGAAGCTCTTTCTTTAACTGAGCTGATATCGATCACCCCATAGCTTTTACCTATTAGTTCTGGTTCTATGCCTTGGAGACACGAAGATAAATTCTTAACCTTCTTCCACATGATTGTCCCTTTCTTGTTTATGGACCCCTAAATCGCCCTCCTGGGTCTTCTACTCTCTAGACCAGTATACCCAAGTTCTTTTTCTCATTTCTCCGATAATATGGTATCCGATTCCTCTTATTATTCTGGTCCCTTTCCTCTCTCTTCTTTCCGACTGCCTGTGACTCAAAAGTGTAGAATTCAGCCAAAATGTTGGGAGATGATATGACATGTTATTTCAGATTTGCTTCAGAATTATCTGTGGCTAGGGTTGGGTGTGGGAGAAGTGGTTAAGGGAGTAGATGAAACAAGATTTGCAAAATATGTGGATAAATTTTTAAACTGACTGCTGAGTACACAGAATTTCATAATGCTAGTCTCTTTATTTTTGTCTAAAAGATTTCTAAACAGTATAACATCCAAAGACACACATGATACTTCAGACATGATAGGATTTGTTACAAAAAAGCTAAGGCAAGAGATTTTGTACCATAATATTGTACATTGATTAATGACAAACATGATTGCTTTTTTTTTTTAGAGCCATGTAAATTTTGTTGATTTGTGCTTCCTGAAAAACCTATGCTATTTCCTATTCTTGATTAACGTAATCGGTTCTTGTTTTTAAATATTATTTTGGAAGATTTCATCTGATAAGCACCAATGGAACCTAAAACTGTCAGTCAACTTATTCATTTTCGACTTTACACAAATATTTTTAGCACATCCTTTAAATCCTAATCTGAATCACTGGTAAAAAATACTGAGAGGCTGAGGTTAGAAACCTAGAGAATGAACCTGCAAAACATTTTCTGTGGGCGGAGGATGTGCACAGTTAGCAATTCAGTCTGGAAGGCTGATTCAACAGACAATGGTAAGACCACCCGTTCATTGAGGAAAACACGGAAAATGAGGTCACGGAACTCTCAGGGAAGGAAACGTTAACCTTACTCCTCATCCTTTCTTTTGCAATAAAGTTCAGAATTTGTTGGTAATGTGATGACACTGACCCGGAATGTAAAAAATCTTTTAATGACAGTGGAACTAAAAATGGCAGGTTAATAACTATTATTGTCCCTGAGCAGTAAGAGTTGCTGCAGAGGTAGGACATATTGAATCTAGAAGTGAGGGAAAGAGATAATTGGATGTCAATAAAGAATTTATTTTCCTTCTGCTGTGGCAAATTTCATTTATATCACACTTTATAAATAAGCACCTTCAACACTTCGACGGATTGCTGCAATTTATCATGAATTTTTAAAATGCTACCTTGTATATAGATAATGAATCAGCCCCAAGAGTTTGATTTGTAATTGCTTAATAATTTAGGGATAAAGTATATTTATCTCTGCTTTAAACATACTAATTTATTTTTATTTTTTATTTTTTTTCTAACATCTTTATTGGAGTATAACTGTTTTACAATAGTGTGTTAGTTTCTCCTTTACAACAAAGTGAATCAGTTATACATATACATATGTTCCCATATCTCTTCCCTCTTGCGTCTCCCTCCCTCCCACCCTCCCTATCCCACCCCTCTCGTGGTCACAAAGCACAGAGGTGATCTCCCTGTGCTATGCGGCAGCTTCCCACTAGCTATCTAATTTACATTTGGTAGTGCATATATGTCCCTGCCACTCTCTCACTTCGTCACAGCTTACCCTTCCCCCTCCCCATGTCCTCAAGTCCATGCTCTAGTAGGTCTGTGTTTTATTCCTGTCCTACCACTAATCTCTTCATGACATTTTTTTTTCTTAGATTCCATATATATGTGTTAGCATACGGTATTTGTTTTTCTCCTTCTGACTTACTTCACTCTGTATGACAGACTCCAGGTCTATCCACCTCATTACAAATAACTCAGTTTCATTTCTTTTTATGGCTGAGTAATATTCCATTGTATATATGTGCCACATCTTCTTTATCCATTCATCTGTTGATGGACACTTAGGTTGCTTCCATGTCCTGGCTATCGTAAATAGAGCTGCAATGAACATTTTGGTACATGACTCTTTTTGAATTATTTTTTGAATTATTTTTGAAGTAGGTGTGTTTCAACTTGTTTTACAAACGATGACAATTTCATGATAAATAAGCTAGTAAGGTGTACAACATTTGCATCATACAATTATCTTCTGAGATGTTAGGCTCAGATGTTAAGCTCAGAAGTTCATTTTTTTCCCTCTAGATTGTAAGATCCAATCTTAGGCTAAAGGAACTACCAAAAAGGCATCCCTTGGAATCATCACAGAAAGCCAGGCATGGAGGGAACGGTACCAAGAGAAAAACTATTAGATGAAGAGCTGAGAGCCTCATGCCTCAAATCTGTTACGTCACGGAATCACCTCAAGTCCTCACCTGCAACCAACTGCCAAGAATAGAATCCCCA
This sequence comes from Physeter macrocephalus, assembly GCF_002837175.3. Classification (NCBI taxonomy): domain Eukaryota; kingdom Metazoa; phylum Chordata; class Mammalia; order Artiodactyla; family Physeteridae; genus Physeter; species Physeter macrocephalus. Next base: position 23,437,946 of record NC_041221.1, read on the forward strand.
TCCCCAGTTTGAGACATCTTGGTGGCAGTTGGAGGAAAGGAGATAGGCAGGTAGATGACATATAAGGGAAAGTTTAATACTATCTCTGGTAGGCATGAAAGAAACAAAAAAAAATTAATGCTAATAACAACCTATTGTGTTGCAGGTATGACTCTTATCTGACTCAGGACAAGACACTAGAGAAAGCTGTGGCGTTCAGAGGGGAATATAAGGACAGTGTTTGTGTGTTCTTTTTTTTTTATTATTATTAGCTATGCAACCTTGAGCAAATTGTCTAACCTGTCTAAGTTAGTTTGCTCATCTGGAAACATGGAAAAAAAATAAATGCCCTAGTTACCAAAAAACAGTGATACAGAGTTCAAAGGAGATAATGTCCGTGAAAATCCTGTTGTATTTTTCACTAAAATAGACTATAAACACATTAAGTACAATTATTCATGTAATAGTAGCAAAAAAAAAGCCTAAAATATAGACTGCAAGATTTTGTATGATAAAAGATGATCTGAAGGTTTCTATAAATGTGTATAGGATTTCTCAACATATATTATCTACTTCTACTTAGGCTGGATTAAAATATAAAAAATCTACATGGGCATAAAGTAAGGGGTAGTTCTAAGGGTCTTTTCTGACTCAGGGATCCAGTGCTATTAAATTAAACTCCTCATAACAATGAACTCCAGTCCCCTTTCAATAACTGTACAGAAAGGAGTCCGTAGAGCAGATCTGAGACTGTGATCCCTAGAAAGGCCTGTTTGCAAAGTTGGCCTTCAGCTGGTATCTGGGAGCTTGGATTTCAGGAGGGGTTCCACCATTTCCCAAGAAGAGTGGTTCACTGCGCCTAAACCATTTATGAAACAAGGTGGTTTATGCGGAAATCTGCTTTCCTTCAAGGAGTCTGGAGGTTTCGTAGGCCCCAGGCAGAGGGGGCCTATGTGACCAGCCCTCATAAAACCCCTGGGCACTGAGTCCAGCGAGCTTCCCTGGTAGACAGCGCTTCGCAGGTGTTTTCACAATCTGTTGCTGGAGGGATGAAGCCCATCCTGCATGGCTCCCCTGGGAGAGGACAACTGAAGTTCACGCCTGGTTTCCCCTGGACTCTCCCCTCGTGCCTCTTCCTTCCACAGACATGGCTGTGTACCCTTCACCGTCAGAAGCCACAGCCCTGAGCACAGCTGTGTGCGGAGTCCTGCGAATTCTCCTGGAGAACGACGGAAGCTGGGGGGAGGGGGGCTTGGAGACCCTCCCCCGCCAAACACAGTAACTTTACAAATGTATGCAGAAACGAAAAATGTCAGAAGTAGATGGCCAGACACTTGAGCAGTAAGGTTTCGTAAGTCAACCTGAAACAATCACAACCACGTCTCTAGACTCTGGTCAGAAAAGAAAGTGTGAGAGGGCTGGGAGCGAGTCCTGGCTGCTCAGACACGCAGCCTTCACTTTGAAACACCTTTTCAGGTCGGCCTGAGCGCTCCTGGCTTGGCCCTCAGTGAACCACTGGAGAACATCAGCCTGGACCCATCCTAGTCAGATACAGAGATTTCTCCAGGACAAGGTGATGAAACTTTGTTTTACCTGGAACTTTTGCTTAGGAAGGAGGTACTAGGAAATGTGAAGTTGTTTTTAAAATAAATAAGTATATAACTATACGTGGACGTGTGTCTGTGTTTATACCTTATAATTTAAAAATCTCTTCATTAACTTAACCCGATTCCTGGTCGATGATATTAGTTAACATGAATTGAGAGCTTCTAGGCAAAATAGAAGCCACTCTGTAAAGTCTCGTGTGTGTACTCCTCACAATGATGCCGTGAGGTAGGTGCCCTTGTATACCCATTTTATAAATGAGGAAATCAAATATATTATTATTACTGAATTACTATGGGTTATCAAAATTTAATTTCTAATATTTAATGATCTTTAAATCTACCTTTACCAGATTGACCTGGTAAAATAACAAAATACAACGGCAATAGACAATTACTATACTTTGATAATGGCCTATTTACTTCTATCAGAATGAAATCTCCATTTTCCCTCTAACACAGAATGTCTCTCTACTGGAACTAAAATATTCTTCACCTCATTCAAGCACCTAAATTAATCCAGCCAACAGCTCCTAGGCAAACTATGCTTTCCCTGCTATTCTCGGCTACGTTTATACCAGCGGTCCCATCTGGGGATGAGTCGGCCCCCTTAGGGACATCTGGCAATGTCTGGAGATGTTTTGGTTGTTACACTAGGAGGCGTATATGCTGCTGGCATCGGTGGGTGGAGGCCAGGGATGCTGCTAACCATGGCAGAATGAATGCCTAGGGCAGCTCCACAATATGCAGAATTCGCCACCCAAAACGTCTACTGTGCCAAAGTTGAGAAACCCTAGTTCGTAGGAAAAGTAAATCCCATCCCCATATTATTGGGTATTTTACTAATTTTCTACTGATTTATTGATTGACAGAGCTATGGAGAGGTAACTAAGGAATATCCAGATTCTTACAAATATTTCTCAACAGTAAGGTAAAGAGAACCATGAAACCGGATTAAAAGAGATCAAGAAACGCTGCTGTCCCCGACAGGGGAGAAGACAGCTATATCTGACATTTGTCAGGTCACTTAACCTCTCGGAACACTGGGGCCTCTTAAGGAAAGTGAGAGACGGCTCGTTGTCTCATTTCCTTCCCACTTGACCACCAGGGCATCATCGGAATTCAGGGCAAACAAGGTTCATTCTCTGGGGCAAACAGATTAACGTCAAACACACTTTCAAAACAATAATGAATACAAATAAAATTTCAAAGACCCAACAAATAAAGGAAAGTACGAACAGAAAAATGACGCCAAGAGAAAATTAAGGTTGGAAGGATGAGAAGCCAGAACACGCAGTGAGGCCTGTGGTCTTTGCTGGCAGCGAGCCATGGATTCGTCCCTGGGCTCTTCAATAAGGCAAGCGAAGGGGACCCAGGACCCCATAAAGGCAGTGACTGGAAATGCAGTGCATGCATGTCCCCACAACTTTCAATCAAAGGAACACACATGTACAAAATGACATACTCTCTTTCTCTGTGAAATGCGTATTAAGGGAAATCTACATTATACAACATTTATTTATAGCTAAATCCACTTAATTTACTACCATTTCCAGAAATAGTGTAATCTCAAGGATCATAGGTACACTGAGGCATTACCCACTTTCTGGCAGTCATACCTGGCCAGACGGAGAAAGGAATTCCCAACTGGGCTCCCTGCCATGCCATCGGAATGGTCCTTCTGAAACACATATTCCACCTTGTCGCATGTGCGTGTCCCCATTCCGCGACATAAAACCTGAATTCCCAGGGGTAGGCAGAATAGAGATGTCCATGCCCTAACCCTTGGAACCTGAGAATGCGTTAGGTTACAGGGCGAAGGAGGGATTTAGGCTGCAGATGGAATTAGGCTGCTAATCATTTGACTTTGAAAGGGGGAGATTATCCTGGATTATCCAGTGAGTCCAATGTAGTCACAGGGGTCCTTGTAAGTGAAAGGGGGACGCAGGAGGGTCAGAGTCAGAAAAAGAGGTGTGATGGAGAAAGCAGAACCCAGGGTGATGAAATCACGACCTTTGAAGATGGAAGAGGCCATGAGCCATGGAATGTGGGCAGCCTTTAGAAGCTAGAAATGGCAAAAGGAAAAAGATTGTCCCTGATGGCCTCCAGAAGGAACACAGCCCCGCTGACACCTTGATTCTACCCATTTTGAACTTCTGACATCCAGAAGGGTAAGCTAAAAAATGTACACTGTTTTAAGTCACTAACTATGGGGTGATTTGTTACAGCAGCAACAGAAAACAAAGGCACTCTTGTTTTAGATTTCTATTGCTTTCTAACAAGTTGTCATAAACTTAGAGGCTTGAAGCAATACCCACTCATTAGCTCACAGTTCTTGTGGGTCAGAAGTCCAGATGTGGCTCAACTCTGTTTAGGATCTCATCAGCCTGAGGTCGAGGTGTCAGCTGGCACCGAGATACCTTTTAAGGCTCAGGATCCTCTTTCAAACTCAAGGGCTGTGGCAAAATTCCATTCCTTGTGGCTGTAGGACTGAGGCCCTCTGCTCCTAGAGGCTGCTCATCAACATTTGCTGTGTGCCCCTTTCGACAACATGGAAGTTTGCTTCTTCAAGGTCAATAGCAGAGCATCTGGCACTACCTTGGAGTCCCTTTTAAGGGCTCATATGGTTAGGTCAAGTCCACCTAGGATAATATCCCTTTTTGATTAACTTATACTCCACTCATTAGTGTTAATTACATCTGCAAAATCCCTTTACCATATAAGGTAACCTGATCATGGAAGTGAATCCTATGATCTTAACAATGATGCCCACACTCAATGAGAGAGGATTAGATAGGGCATGTCCACCAGGGGGCCGAATGCCGGGAGCCAGTTAACATTCTCTCCACCACACTCCTTGGCTGGGAAACCTAGGTGCTTGACCAGCTTGCCCCTGCCGACATATCTTCAACCAAATCCCACAACACAGGCAAATTAGTCAGTTGTAAGCGACTGCCCTGGATATGCTCATGGTTACATAGAACCTGTGTAACCTCAGGCACGCCCCTCTCTCTCCAGTGATGGCCCCCAAGCGGTTCTCCCAGCTCCCTCTCACCCACCTCAAAGAGTGCTTAAACTTCACCTCGTTTTCATGGTCAAAGTACCTAACACAGTACGTGGGATGCATGGAATTAATTACTATACACCTTAATGCACGTGATCCACGGTTTTAGTAAAAATATGTATATAATGATTTTGTCTGTATCCAATGTGTTTTCCTGACTGAATACTCCAATTCCACATGAAAGCACATTGTAATGAATATCTAGCAATGCAATCATTTACAGAAGACTATAAAACAGTAGCTAATATAGAATTCTGAAAGAAACTAATAGTGACAAGGGGAAAGCCAAAGACCTTCATTTTCATAATGTAAACTCAAACCTAGATCTGCTTACCTGAAAAGTATCAACGTCGACACATCCTGAATGAATTATGTACAGAAGATGGCCCTATGGGAGTTAGCACTGAACCCTTGAATAAGGAAAGACCAGAATATAATTACTTCCATTCCTTTTGTCGGACGGATCGGGTTGATTCAAATTAAACACTATTTATCAATTATTATTAACCGTCACTAGGGATAGAATTGTTTTCCTTTATTTTCTAACTCAAGAACTCTTTCTTAGGGTCACATTTTGAGAAAATCACAAATGGAAGAGACTCCCTGATCACGGGCTAGTGAGAACCTAGGGGGCTTCTATGTGAAACGAAGAACAGCCTTCTTCCTTGTTCTTGCAGTTTTCAGCTGGAAGAAGCCTACCAGTTCAAAACGGATACGCTTTAATAAATAGCTCTCCTTGTGCCAACACACCACACACTGCTTCAATTATAGTTCTCCTCCAGTGCTGGAGGAGGAGGGATCAGTCCTCACAGCCAAGCCTCAGGAAATGTGATGGTAGCACAGGAAAGAGGGCTCCCCCTCGGCCGGCCAGATACGCTCGGCCAGTCTGGGACAGCCGGTCCAGCACGGAAGCTCACGTTTCCTGATAATTCTATTCTAATAATAACACCAAAGGAGAGGAAGGCAGAAAGAAACATCTGTAGCTGTGTGCTCAATTCCCCATGCCTCCAACACTTCCCCAGCCTCCACCCCGGCTTTGATTAGAAGCATTTACACCTCCTCACAGGTCTCCTTTGCCTTCCATCCACTAAGCCTAAGGTGCCTTCCACTCTAGTAAGAATTTTGAGCATCTCTTGTTAGAAAATGTTCCTGCCCACAAGATGCTTGCATTTCAGGATGCAACTCACCTACCTCCATCGTGTGGTGTTGGATTCTGCAAACCATCTGGGAGGGGAACCCAAGCATCAGTCACCGAGATGGGAACCAGCCAAGACAGCGGCCTCCGTGAGTTAGCTTGAAAGGCCCAAACGCCTAGAGCTCTTCCCCTCCAAGGAAACACGGGATTAACAAGGAACTCCTCACTTAGTCTCTCTACATCCTAATGTCCAAATTAAACACATCGTTTAACTCAAACCACAGTCGCCCCGTTAAAGCCATGAGTCATGAGACTCAAAACCAGCCAGGCCTGGTTCTTCTCTAAGCCAAACTTAGACCTCAGCTCTCTAGTTTCCAGAACAGCTGTTTCTGGCTACCTGATCCATCTCTCTGCCAAACAGTCATCTTGGGCGGGCAGTGGCGACTTCCGATGCATGGAGGGCTGATCTCAGGAGCGCAGGTGAGGAGCTCACTCCCCAGGGCGTCTCAGAACAACTGTCGCCCCCTGTGGAGGTGGTACCCTATGATGAATCATGACCTGTACGCTCTGCTGGGGGTTGCTTCATGGGGAGTGGAAGAAATACCATCAAAACACAAGAATGCCTCCAAGAAAACTGAGGGAGAAGGTACAAGCTTTGAGGCAAATCTTCTATAGAGCTGCGCTAAATGACACTTATCTCTTTGTATAAAGCTTCCAAGAATACTAGAGAGTCATACCACCATCCTGACCAAATACAGATGCTAAATTAAAGCACTACAATTCTACCTGTAATATCATATTGAAAAGAAATTACAAAGAGATTTCTCATGAAGCTATATTTGAAATGTACCTGTGTGCTGCATGTAGGTGGGTTACCCTCACCTGATTGTATCACCATAAAGTCAAATTTTCAAATAGTTACAATTCTTAAAGAGCTATTTTTAAAAATTATATATATATATGGAATATTTTTTTCCTACCATTTTATTGACAGCTTTATTTTCCACAGACTCTGGAAAATAAAGTAGACCTTTCTCTCTACCACCCAGTCCAATAGGTTAAAAAGGGTCAGATCCATCTTTGTGGCCTTATTTGGAATTCTCACATACTGCTTTGGGCAACAGAATAGACATTGGGGGTCTTCTCCCCAGCTCTCCATGCTCAGTGCCAGGGAAATCCTCCTTCAAAGAGTGGCCCCAAAAGACCTGGGCAGTCTGCTTCCTGATCTTAGCTGATTGGACCAGGCATGGACAGTTAAACTATTCCACTCCAAATAAGACAGTCCTTAGTCCTTTGCTTTCGATCATCATTTATTGGACAATCATTTAGTCAAATGTTCATATTCAACCTCTTCCTATCTCTTACACACACACACACACACACACACACACACACACAAGTAAGACAAACAGTAAAGTGATGTCTGCCGACACCCTATCTCTTACACACACACACACACACACACACACACACACACAATTAAGACTGCAAAACAGTAAAGTGATGTCTGCCGACACCTGAAGTAAAGCCAATCGGCAGAGGAGAAAACAATCCATGAAGAGACACACGTGAGTCTCCTGAGGTCTGCCTGGGGCCAGTGTCCTCCCGTACTTTGCCTTTGGACCCTTCAATCTTTGAACACTTTCCCCTTCTTTAGTTACAGTCAACACATGCAAGCCCATTTCGGCCCATTGCCTTTGTTCTGCATGCACCCTTTGCAGTGAAGGAGACAGCACACACTCCATAATGGTCAGCAATGCAGAAGACCAGGAACCAATGGATCGTGCAGGCATGCACAAACACACATGCACACATGGAGGAAAGGAATAAGGACATTCATTTTTATATGGAACTCAAACATCAGCATGATGTGAAAAACACCATCTGTATCCACACTTGCTAAGGTTAATTAAATATCTGTTAAGTGGTTTCAGAGTCAGCAAAAGTATCAAATGTTATTTTTAGGCTTCACACAGTACACTAAGTATTATTCAATTCAAACAAACTAGGCACTTACTCAAGTTCTTTTCATACATACGTAGTTCTTACAGGCAAGCATTTCTTTGTACACTGTAATTATTTTTAGACGAATATAACTAGGAGTTTTCTGTAAATAGAATTTAAATAATAATTTAAGCAGCAAAGTTTTTATAATTTTATCTGTTGTGAAGCTTTGTGATTTATATGCCTTTAAAAACTCTATGCTTTTGAAAGGAATTATATCCATTTCCCAACCTTGTGTTTCTCCAGTACAGAAATTAGCAAACCACAGCCAGCAGGCCAATCTGGCTCACCACCTATTACTCTAAATAAAGTTTTACTTATACAGCCATCTCAGTTCATTTACATATTGTCTGTGGTTGGTTTTTGCAACACATGGCAGAGCTGATCAGTTGCACCAGAGATCACATGGCTTGCCAAAGCTTCAAAATTCACTATTTGATCCTTTACAGAAAAAAAATTACCAACTCTTTCTGTAATCAAATTATGGCAAACCACTTGGAAAATCTTTTTTCCTCAAACCCTAACTTAGAAAATTTATATGCTGTCCTATTCAACTCAATTAAAAATGTAGACGCTTAAAATCTTTGTCTCTCTTCAAAACCTTGATGGATGGGGAGAACTAGCAAATAATATAAGACTAATTTAAAAGAAACACACGATGGATATGCTGTGTTCTAAAATAGAATTAAAATACTTCCAAACCTGGGAAAATCATAAAATACCTTTGTAGGATACTTTATTAATCAAGGGTCGTATAAGAAATATGTGACGTCATCACGAGATAATTTGAGGAAAGCTTAATAAGAGGACTATAAATTATAATGTAAGTGGGTAGAAGGAAACACCAGAGTCCACAGTGGCTACCAGGGGGCCCAGGAGGACAATGAGAGAATACCAGGTCCCTAAAGAGAGAGCCAGGCAGTACAGAGCTCTGTGATCTGAGGCCTTGGGAAGCTGGCCTTTGGTCAAGAGCCACAGTCAGTCTGAGGTAACCCTATGGGAATGATAACCCTGGCCTCCCTCTCCTCTCTACCCAAGTTCTATGTGACTTCTCCATTGGCCCCATCCAACCAACCGGAAGCTTGAAGGCACAGCAATGTGAAAGTGGTCCATGCAGCAGGGCCCCATGGAGAAGGGGAGAGTGTACTGGGAGGGGTAAGAGAAGATGCCCAGCACAGGTACATGTTCTTTCAAGGGTGACGAAATAGGAGAAAATAAATGCAATGCCATTCTCAAGGGTGATTGTATTTCTAGCAAACACAGTCTCACAAATGAAATTCATTTTCTAAAATCGAGAATAAGGGTGTTCTTTTTTCCAACATTAAACTAAAAACCAGTTTTACCAAAAACAGGGTGCATAATGAAGTGGCTGGAACTGAAAAGTAGTCTTGATGAGATTACAATTAATCTGGCAGTAGGGAATTCACAAGTTTTAAACTAGATCTAATTAATACCATGTGATATTTGAAAAAAGTAGAAATGACAAAACAAAGCAAACAAAAAAGCAGAGAACATTTAATCATGTTCTCCAAGCAAAGGTTTCGTTGTCTAAAAAATATTTTTAAATGAAGTGGCTTTTTTGCTGGAAAGAGAACCCTAGCTGCGGTAATATTTTTTTTTAACTTTTTATTTTATATTGGAGTAGAGTTGATTAACAATGTTGTGCCAGTTTCAGGTGGACAACAAAGCGATTCAGTTATACACATACATGTATCTCTTCTTTTTCAAATTCTTTCCCCGATTAGGTTGTTACATAATATTGAGCAGAGTTATATTTTAATCAATTGTTTGCGCTTCCTAGAGACCAGTATGTGACGTTCACAAAACATCTTTAATATGAATACCAGTATTTCCCAGAATGTTTTGCCCATACACTCTTACCAATAAGACTTTTGACATTTACTCTCTATCAGTATATATTTCATCATTTATATATTATACACACAACTGTGCATGTGTACATATATATTTTCATTACATTTTAAAAGAATTACATACAGATACAGCAAAAGATATTATATAGAACAAATGTTATTTTATATTTTAACTGAACAAGTTTTTTAAAATCTTGGAATAATAATTTATGATATAGTAATACAGTGATTTAAAATTTTGTTTAGAGGGTTCGTTTTCACATTCAGTTTATTTTGACTTTTAGTTTAAAACTGTTATAACTAAAGTAGACATCTCAAACAGACGGGTAAATCCAATTGCACTCTTGACTATTCTTACTAAATTTTGATTTCTTTCAAACCCATCTTCTGATTAGATGATTTTTTTGGTGTGTTGAAATTTGCCAGTACATTTCCATCCTAAAATCTCTTGCTTGAAAACTCATAAGAAAAGTTTAATATGAGCACAAAGCACACTGAAACCCTCCAGTTGGAAGTTTTACAACCAAGTTGAAAGTATAGATAAGAATGGTTAAAAAAGAATTTTCTAAATTTCCAAATCTAAAGTACAAATAAGGCCATTATTATAGTGACACTTTTATTTCATTTTTCTTTTTTTTGTGGCCACGTGGTGCAGCATGTGGGATCTTAGTTCCTTGACCAGGGATCGAGCCTGCGTCCCTGCATTGGAAGCATGGCATCTTAACCACTGGACCGCCAGGGAGGTCCCTTTTATTTCCTTTTAAACCACAAATTCCTGTAAGGATGGAATTATTTTAAATGTCTGATTAAGAAATTACTTTTCCATTGTATTAGTTTTTATTGAAAAGCAGTTTCTGTCTCATTCTTGAAATAAAGATTGTATTTTTTCCAAAAACACCTATTTAACACACTATTAAAAATCACATAAATTTCAGCAAATTTGGACCACTTTTCTTTTTAAAAAGGATGGATAGATAGATAAATAGATGAATGGATAGATATTGAATAGATCGTCAATAGATGATAGACACACATATATTTGTACATACATATGTTAAGTTTAATTATGTTTAAAATATTATATTAATATGACAATTTAAAAAATATGTTGCCACTATATACCTACAGAACCTCTCTATGGAACACAAAATAATGGTTCCTCCACACTTCATTACAAAACATTATGAAGGGGCTTCCCTGGTGGCGCAGTGGTTGAGAATCCGCCTGCCAATGCAGGGGACACGGGTTCGAGCCCTGGTCCGGGAAGATCCCACATGCCGCGGAGCAACTAGGCCCGTGAGCCACAACTACTGAGCCTGTGCATCTGGAGCCTGTGCTCCGCAACAAGAGAGGCCGCGACAGTGAGAGGCCCGCGCACCTCGATGAAGAGTGGCCCCCACTCGCCACAACTGGAGAAAGCCCTCGTGCAGAAACCAAGACCCAACACACCCAAAAGTAAATAAATAAATTTATAAAAAAAAAAAAAATTATGAAGATCCTACCACATAAATAACACAATGCAAAAATTCACTTTCCTGGCACTTGTAAACTAAAACCCTTTCCCATTTGTCCACGATTCCCTCAGCATACCCCAGAAACTGACCCCGACATGTGTCAGCAGCTTAACATATTGAGAAAGCGAGGGCACTGCCATCACCTTGCATATTAATATTAGCACATTTTATGCTACTTACTTTTATATAAAAATAATAGAAACAGAAATTCTAGTATTTCTTCCCATCTATTTTTGAAATAATTGCTTTTGACTCTAGACTCCCTGCATCAGACTCACCTCCGGGTGTTTGTTAAAAATGAAGATCCTTGGTCAAGGGGGTCAGAATCTATGGGAGGCGGAGTCACAGGACACAGGCCTTAAAGAGACAGGCAGACCGTGAGCCCTACAGATGGCTCCACAGGGTCTCCCCACCACAGGCCCTTCTGCAATGGGACCTGCAGATCCCCCCCTCCGGAACTGGAGTCCAGTTCTCCACCACTTGGCATCCCTACAGGCCTGTGACTGCTTGACCAATAGAATACGATATAAGTGGCCCTGTCCCCGCCAGCTCCCTGCTCAGTCCTAACTGGCCTGACAGCCTAGCTTCCTGCCTCGTGAAGCCAGCTGCCAGGTAAGAAGTAGGACTGTCCTGAGAGCAGCAGGAGAGACCCTGGGGATAAAATGACAAGGAGGGGTAGGCATGGGAAGAGCTGGGGGCTGGGGGACAGAGAGTGGGGAGAGAGAGAAGGAGGAGAAGTTGAAGGAGGGGAGGAAGAAGTAGACAAAGAAGAAGGGGGAGGAGGAAGAGGAGAAGGGGAAGAAGAAGAAAGCAGAAAGAGGAGGAAAAAAAAGAGGAGGAGGCGGGGAGAGAGAGAGAGAGGTAACCCAAGAAGCAATGAAGTGCAGACACAGTAGTGGATAAACCAGCTTGAATAAGGAACTTCCGGCTGCAAGGGCCTCCATCTGATGCCATGTTGGTCATACACCAACTCCCCAACCTAGGCTTTCGGAATTTCCCGATTCACAAAATTGTGAGCAAAATAGCAACAAAATGGCTGTTTTAAACCACGAAGTTTTGCGGTTGTCTTAGGCAGCAATCGATAGCCAACCGAAGCAAGGACTCTGCCACAACTCTGGGTGTCCAGTTGGGACACTTTCGCTGCTAATCACAGGTGAGCATGTCAAGCCCACCCTCCCGCGGAGTCTGCGCTCAGCCTGCAGCCCCAGAGACAAGCTGGCTTTTCACCCCTGTCTCAACAGCCTGCCTAGGCTCCCTCTGCCCAGCTGGGCAGAACCATAACGGGTGAGGGGCAGTCGTGGTACTTAGAAGATGCCAAATATTAAAATAATGATGTTTTTAAACATATGCAAATGTTTAAGCCCCCTTCTCCCTTAGCGAATGCCTTTGGCCCCAGATTTACAAATGAATTCTGTGAGTCTCCCAGCCCATTTACGGCCTTCATCTTAAAATACAGCAGTTACCAGAATACGCTTGACTTGTAAAGTTCGCGATTAAAACAGTAAAATAATAGTGACACCCATTTAGTGCGTATGACAGACCAGGCTGCTTGCACCGTGTTATCTGCATTCACTCATCAGAAAAATCTGCAGGAAGGCATCACAATTATTCCCAAGAGGAAACTGTAACACAGTGAGTTTAGGTAACTTTCCCAAGGCCACACACAGAGACAGGGCGCACCCAGAGAGCATTTTCCAAAACTCCTCTGCACTGCCTCTAGTTATTAATACAGAAGTTGTAGATGAAATGCCAGATGGCTAAACTTTGCTGAATTTATAGGAAGATGAACTACTCTAGAATTCCTTGTAAGTTTAAATAGGTTTCATGGTACTTTATTAAACAAAAACTAGCACAGAAAATAATATTTGTTTGAATGTCCTAAGTAATGTAACAGGTATTCAACTGCTCGTGTCCTGTGGATAATTCCAAAAGCTGAGCAATTGCTGTTAGTTTCGACCAGCAGCTCAATAGCCCCGCTCCGGCTCCAGGGAACATATGGAAATGCCTATGACATTTTGGCTGTCATAATTAGGGGGGAAAGGCACTGGCATGTGCAGATAGCTCCCTCCCTCCCCCACCCTTGTCATGAAAAAGGATTATCCAGCCCAAAATACCAGTAGGGCAAGGAACCCTGGTATGGAAGGTGATCTGAGCTTTGCCCCGTCTTCTCTGTCTGGTCCATGGTCAGTGATCCCGTCTGCCTGATCTGAGCTCCCCTGTCTGATGTCACCCACTGGCACTTAATCACAGAGGGCCTGGGATAGCACTACCACTATTACTATTACTTTTGCAGGAGCATAAATCTTAACCTTGTCAACTAGAACATAAGATTCAACTGAGTTCTCACGTCCCTTTCTTCCCTGACAGAACACACTGCAAACAGTCAGCACCTGATATCTATTTGTCAATATGATTTACCTTATGCTTTCTGTTTCCTGAAGACTTGAAGTGAGGGATTGAAAGCAATCAATCATTGTTTCCCTCTGAGAAAATGTCTTCATTCAACGTCTTTGACTTCTTAAAGGTTTATGAAGTCATCCTTTCCGCCTCCCCCTCCAGAGGCATATGAAAAACAAACTCTAATTTTAAATTGCAAGAAAAAGTTATCATGAGAGAAACACACATATGAATTTTTGAACATGCCATGTTGACAGCTGGCTGTTTTATATTTACTATATGGACGACTGGTTAATTGCTGCTTTTTTGCAATAATAACAATAAATCTAATGCATGTCATTAAATTCCACACTGTTCATACCTCAGTTTGTCACAGTTTGCAGAATCTCTCTTTCATGTCTGCCTCTCCTATACCATTTGCTCATCTAATTTCCTCTTTTCACTCTTCTCTCTCCTCTTCCTCCAAATTTAAATTTATTTAGATCATTTCTTGATCTGCCATAGGCCTACGTTAGCCACGCTACACACAGTATTCTGAATTAAGAAACTGTTAACCCAGGTCAGTCACTGATATTCAGGTGGAGATGGAGGGGATGTTGGTATTTTTTGCAAAAATCAATAAATAAGTAAATAAAAAGGTGAATGCTATTGGCATCTATGTTAGCTCTATATTAACTACGTCAGCTCTATATTTTTCTCTAAAGAATGTTTTTCTTGATTTGCGTATCATAATTACAGTCTATAAATTTCACCCTCTCTGACTTATCACCTGGTAGTACCTCTGCCAAAAGAGGTATAAGCGGTTTGAAAAAATGTTGCCTTTTAATTAATCATATAACCGAAGGGAGAAAAGAGACAAGAAAATGCAATGGGGAACAGAAGCTCAGATCACACCCAGCAGTGGATAATCTCTAAATCTTGTCTTTGAAAGATGGCCATAAGGCACTGGGCTGGTCGCCATGCATCTGTGATGCAGGGACCCTGTAACCACCACCCGGCTCAGCTCCAACGTTGCTGCTCAGAATTGAGAGCTGGAAGGGCCATGACTCTTTGGAGGAGCTACACCTGGGAATACGCCTCAGCACATGCAGCCTGTATCGCTTTGGGGAATCAGACACGCCCATGAGATATTCTCCATCGACATCAGCAAAGTTGCCCCAGACCCCGGCAGCAACCCTTGCCCTGGGCTCAGAAGTCACGGTGCTGCTGGACACCACGAGATGGACACTGGAACTCATCCTTCCGCTCTCTCTTGGAGTCCTCCTGCTGTTCTTCACACGAGGATTGACATTATGCCTCCTTCATGTCCTACCCACTGGTGCCAAACTCCCTGCTTCACATATCCAAATACTCAGTGCTGTCCAGATGCCTTGGCCAAAAGCTCTTCATAGATCCAAGGACCAGCCTACCTGCTTAACCTCTCAGAACTCCAAACCCTGCACCTGTTATCTGCCTTGTCCAAGGACACTGGAGTCCTAACACCTCATCCACAGAGCAGACCGCTGCCTCTTCCTTTACACTGAGGACTCAAGGCAGAACGGGCTTCCTCATGAGCCAACAATCTAAGCCCCAATTCCAAACCTACCTGGTCCAGAATTCATTCATTCATCCACTTATTCATTCATTTTCTCTCACTCTTTCACTTTCATTTGCTCTGTTTTCCTCTTCTTTCCCTCTCCTTTTCTAACCCCACTAAGATTTTGAACTGCCTTTTCAAATATCCACTGGACAGCCAGCAGGATGCCTCACCATCACTCAAGGTCACTAGCATCAAAGCAGAATTTCCCATCTTCCATCTCCTCAACCCACCCAACATCCAGGTCCTCCAAGCCTACTCTTCTTACTGCTCTCCAGTACTTCTGGCCTTAGATGCACTATTTTCACAGCCCATGTATGGATCCTTTCCCACAAAGTATGACTGAAACCAGTGCACAGTTCATGTTCATGAACTTTCCCAAAGTTCATGTTCAAAGCAGGAATCCCAATGGCTCAATCCTTATTCAGTAGGCATGGAAGGGATTTGGGGATTTCCACCTTTAAAAGTCTATTCAAGTGAGTCCGATGATCTAACAGATTCTAGAACCACCGTGTAAAAAACTCAGTGAGCCTCTTGTCCTAACTTGCATTTGTAACATTCATGCTAGTGGAAAAGGCAGCGCACAGAAATAAACTAACCTTTGTGAGTCAGAATTAAGTGAACAAAGAGAGAGATGAGAGACCAAATAATTCACGGTGAGTGCTTGGCAGAATTTTCCAGCGGTTCAGGTGGTAGGTGGAAGCTAAAAGGGAAAGGGATGGACAACGGGGAGGGGAGGAAGAGGAGTCACTGTCCCCCCATCCCGCTCTTCAGTACTTATGTTAGAAGGTTAAGAACATGCGGTACAGCCAGGAGGTCTGAGATCTAATCTGGAGTCCACCAAGTTTACAGGTGTGTAGTACTGACAAGCTCTCTTCAAATGCAAAATCAGGATAAAGATGGTGTCTATCAATAGGAGCCCTGATAGAGTCTAAGAGCAATGCATGCTGAGCTCATAGCACACACACACACACACACACACACAAACACAAACATATATACACACATACACACACACCCACAATGGTATCTCAATATTGGCTAAGGTCACCATCATATCAGTAAGATTCAGGAAAATGTGACCTCCTTCTATTGTTAAATATCTTCAGAAAATTATACTGTATATATCTGGAAGATCTGGCTGGAAATCACCGTCCTCAATCCAAATAGCACCCAACAATTCTAGGTAGAACTAGAAGAAAATATAGTTTCTATTTGCCAAATAACAACTGTGATAACCAGTGGAGGAAATGGATTATTACTTATCATCTAAAGGGTATTTTAATGGGATGAATGATAATTAAGGACTCAAAACTTCAACTGCTACCATGTTAATTTAGAAGGGGATGTATAACTGGGGCAAGGAAATACAGAATTGAATCCCACATGAGGAAAGGAACAGGGTCTAAAAAACACCAGTCATTTTAGAAGGCCAGGAAAAGGTTATCAGTGTATGAAATGTGTAATTAATATACTATCTATACCTCCATTTATAGGCTTATCATGTCTTAGAGGGTGACCTATGAATCTTCAAATACACTGGCTATATTTAAACTGCTATGACAAACAAATTTGTCAAAACCCGATAAAACAGGTTTCTTTCTGAAAAAGCTAAATGTGATATATTTATACAGAGCTCTCCAAGCATCAGGCTGAATGTATACGATGTGGCATACTCTATAACTATGAAATATACATTTTCCACGAAAACAGACAAGTCCCTGTGCTCTCTTTGAAAAATGGTACTTTTCACAAATGTATTTATTAAAAACCAATGTGCCTTTTCTGGCAGAGTTCACTCTCACTTTGAATGCTATGGAAAAAAGTTAATAGTCTGGGGCTTGAAATTTGACTTATGACCTAATAAAAGCAAAAACAAAATTAACTGAAATTTACAGGAAGATAACAGTGCTACAGTAAGACAAATAATTTCACTAGCAATTTACTTATTGCATACGTGTCATATACACTAAAGGGTTTCGTTCAAACGGAATCACCTTTTTCTCCTCCTTTCCAATTCACTTCAAGCCTACACATCTTCTCAAGTTTACCGCTCCTGGATCATGCATTTTCTTTTTGTGTATAAAAAGAAAATTCATGTTTCCTTGACCTGAGCAATAGCTTAAGATCATATATATTTGCTTCAATCCTGCTTTAAAATGATAAAGGCCATTTTAATTATGATTTCCTTGTGGGAAAAATCACCTATGATTAGAACTATACTTTTTTTTTAAGCATTTAAAATTTTTTAATTGAAATATAGTTAATTGACAATGTTGTGTTAGTTTCAGGTATACAGCAAAGTGATTCAGTTATACATATATATATTTTTTCAGATTCTTTTCAATTATAGGTTATTACAAGATATTGAATATAGTTCCCTGTGCGATACAGTAGGTCCTTGTTTATCTATTTTATATTTAGTAGTGTGTATATGTTAATCCCAAACTCCTAATTTATCCCTCCCCCACCCCTCTATCCTCCTTGGTAACCTTAAGTTTGTTTTCTATGTCTGTGAGTCTATCTCTATTTTGTAAATAAGTTCATCTGTATCACTTTCTTAGATTCCACATATAAACCATATCATATGATACTTGTCTTTCTCTGTCTGGCCTACTTCACTTAGTATGATAATCTCTAGGTCCATCCATGTTGCTGCAAATGGCATTATTTCATTTTTTTATGGGTGAATAATATTCCATTGCATATATGTACCACATCTTCTGTTTCCATTCAGCAGTCAGTGGACATTTAGGCTGCTTCCATGTCTTGGGTATTATAAATAATGCTGCTATGAACATTGCAGTGCATTATCTTTTAGAGTTTTCTCCGCCCAGCGGCCACAGCTCACGGGCCCAGCCGCTCCGCGGCACGTGGGATCCCCCCGGACCGGGGCGCGAACCCGGTACCCCTGCATCGGCAGGCGGACGCGCAACCACTGCGCCACCAGGGAAGCCCTATTTTTTAGTTTTTTAAGGAACCTCCATAATGCAGAACTATACTTTTATTCACACATGTAAGGCTAATAAAAAAAGCTATCAATGTGAAATCTCTCTTTATCAAGGTAAATAAATTACACATTCTTTTCTGACTCAGGGAACACATTTACATTTATGGTTATGTGTAATTCCATTTTATACTCAGTTGTCAAAAGGCATCGTACTATTATGTGCTTGGTCAAATCTTTATAATGCCGGATTTTTTCTTTTTACACTTTATAACTTTGATGCTCAAGGTTAATTTGGTTACTTGTTTTTTCTAATTATAAAAGGAAATCTGTATTTTAGAAAGTTTCCGACCAAATATAAATGTAAAACATCATACAGATAGTAACCTGGTCCAGATGGAATACTTTATTTATGATTTTTAAGTTTCAGGATTAGCTTATGAAATAATACCTCTGCAATATTTTATAATTGTTAAATTTCAGGATGAGTATGGACAGCAAAAATATCAGGCAGGGAAACAGGGAAAGGAGATAAGGGGAGGGAAAGACAGAGTATATTCTGTGCCTCAGTCATCATGCTCCAAACTGCGTGGCCTCAAAAAAACATGCAAAAGCACTCTCCTCTCCTCAAGGAGCTTTAACTGAGTTATGGCAGAAGCTACTGGAGGACAAGACAAAGGAAGCGATACATGACAGGCAAAAAATAACAGTTAAAACAGCCAGCATCACTGGATGCTCCGTTAGGAGGGAACAAAAGGGTGGGGAAAAGATGAACAACAAGGTGGCATAACTGGGTCACTTGGCTGCACAGCAGAAATTAACACAACATTGTAAACCAACTATACTTCGTCTAAAAAACAAAACGAAATAAAACAAGGTGGCATGGTGGTTACCTAAAAGAAAATCTAACAACAGCCGAATGTTGTTGAAAAGTGATAAATTCAACTTAAAAAAAAAATACTTTTTTCTAAATTCCATACCATCAACTAAACTATTCCACCGGGGGTGGGGGGCGGTGTTGATTTACTTGTTCACACACGTGTGCAGAATTAAAGAATATGTAGATATGAACTTAGGTGACCAAAATGTCATCTATCATTAAAAATGATATTGATAGTGTTAAAGGTTGAATTCTGCCCCTCCCAGAAAGATAGGTTGAAATCCTAACCCCTAGTACCTCAGAATGTGATCTCAACTGGAAATAACGTTTTTATAGAGGTAATCAAGTTCAGATGAGGTCATTAGGGTCGGTCCTAACCCAATATGACTGGGGTCCTTATAAAAAGGGGACATTTGGACACAGAGATGGGGTAAGCACAGAGCGAAGCTGATGTGAAGACACATAGCGAGAAGATGGCCATGAGACTAGGGTGCCATCTACAAGCCAGGGATGCCAAGGACTGGTGGAAAACCCCAGAATCTGGAGGAGGCAAAGAAAGACCCTCCCCTAGCGCCTTCAGTGAGGGCACGGCCCTGCTGACACCTTGATTTCTGGCCTCCAGACCTGTGAGGGAATATATTTCTGTTGTTTTAAACCACGCAGTTTGGTTGCTCTGTTACGGCACTCCTAGGAAACTAATATGGATGGTTAGAATAAAAGCATGCCAATCCAACCTTTTTTAGAAAGGTTTTTGAACAGCTCTCTCAAACAACCAAAAATGCATAAATAACAAAAAGTGTTTACATAGTTTAATTTCCGAGTGCTGTACTGATTCCATTTTTTAAAAGAATCTTAAATATGAGTTCTGTTTTCTGGCATAGAATTTTGAACAAGGTTTTTAAAGGAAAATATCTGTAATTAAGGTGCTTTTTCAAGATTGCGGGAGTAGCTGATATTTTTTGCAGCTTTAAATTACAAAGTGACATCTTTAGTGAAAACGGATGGTAAGATTTCAAACACTTTAAAATGGTCCCATTGTTGTACGGTTTCCAAACCATTAGCATAATATTTTAGCAATGAGCTCTCATAGTCGGCTCTGCCCACTGTAGAATGGAGGCCATTAGCCTAAGTAAACACTTGCCTCGTGGAGCTGTTAGGAGCTTGGGATCTCTTCAGTTAGTCATTTGGACAGGCTTGATAAACCAAGCCCACAGTCAACTGGCCATTAAAGGCACAGAATGAGCTAGATTTGTTGCACCCTCAATATCAATTAAACATTGATAGGGAGCTTAACTGTTCTGAAGAAGGGGACAGCCACAGCAATTGAACATGTAAATCTCGTAATCTTAGAGATGAACGGGCCCTTGGAGATCACCCATCCATCTAGTCTAGTTCTGTTGGGATGGAGGAGAGCAAATCAGAACAAGGACAGGAGCGTTATGAAGTAACAGCTGGCATGGAGGAGGACAATTAAAGTAACAGTTGCCAGGAGTTGACTGGGAGGAGAATATAGACAAAGGCATAGGGTCTGAACAGGAGGAACAGCACACGGAGACACAGGTGGGAGGTTTGAATTCAGCTGGAGGAGATCAGGCCAACACTCAGGAAGCAGGAAAGTTGGGAATGATTAATTTATACCCATCTTGTCCTGGGGACTTTCTCAGAGCTGACCTTTCATTTTTATCAGCTCGCTGTCTCAGGCTGGGCACTGATTGATGGACCAGGGAGGGAGGGCAGTGAGGGGGGAGAACAGGGCAGAAGAGTGTCACCGGCGCGGCCGAAGTCCACCTTCGCAGGGTGGGGCTTAGGTACCAACTTTAGGCATCCCCTTAGGCACAGCCTTAGGCAGAATTTCATCATTTGTAAACACCTGTCATTTGAATAGGTTTTGGGAAGGAGGCCATCAATGTGTAACACCTTTCTCTGCCCTCCTAACTGAAACTATAAAAAGTCAAAAAATACTTACAAGAAAAACTGGGCAGTGATTATTACAAATGGCAGAGAGAAGAGCTATGCTTCACGTTTCCTTTTTCCCTATGGGGCTAGACAATGGATATCCTAATATATGAAATACAACAGAGGAGAGCTCCTGAAACCCTTCAGGGGCCCAGCTCAAGTGAGAATTATAAGCCCCCAAGGCTGTCACCCTGACTCATTACTGTACTGCAACAAAACAGAAACAGAAGGAAAACTGCATTCCCACCCTCTCAATTCCCCACTACTGTATCCAAAGGCGTTTCCAGTATGCTGTGCTCTCCCATAGCTGCCTCAGGGATGTGAGGATACCTGTAGCACCCGCTGGTGTAGCAGAGCAAGCCGAGCTGTGATCATCTTCAAGGAGTCATCTTCCAGGATGTCACTGAGATGCGCGTTAGGACAAATACGCTCTATGCCACCATCAACCTCCTTGTATGTCTAAGGTATGTCCACTCCAGAAAAGGGTCAGAAAGGCAGGTTTCCATACTGCATTTGTTTTGCCAGAGAAAATCCATTCCTTTCACTTCGAGTCCAGGAAAGGCAGAATTTACATTTGCCTCTGTGCTCTCCAATTTCCTGTTTTCTTATCTCTTTGCCTTTCCGTCGAAAAACATTTATCATCATCATTGGGTGATGTGGGGATAGAGCCATGCTTCACAAGTGGGGACGATTCTGCCCCCCAGGGGACATTTGGTGATGTCTAGAGACAGTTTTGGTGTCCCAACTGGGAGGCGAGGTGCTACTGGCATCTAGTATACAGAGGTCAGGCCTGATGCCTCTACCCTACATCCTAGAGTGCACAAGACAGCCCCCCCAGAAAAGAACCCCAAAGAATTATCTGACCTAAATGTCAATAATGCTGAGGTTAAGAAACCCTGAGACAGAGGAAAAAAGGAAGAGTCGTTAAAAAAATGCTTGCAGCTATAGCACAAGGAGAAGCCTCAGAGCACACGAAGAGGTAGGATCTCTTTGAAACAAAAAGGCATAAATTCGGAAAGATGTCTTCTAAAGACCCCCTGAATACTACCCGCTTTGGGTTGAATGGCGACCTCACAAAAAAGATATATCTGCCCAGAACCTGTGAACGTGACCTTATTTGGAGAGAGGATCTTTGCAAGTCTAATTAAGGATCTCACGATGAGATCCCCCTAGATTATCTGATGAATCCTAAATCCAATGACAAGTATGCTTATACAAGAAAGGTGAGGGAGATTTGAGACACTCTGACACATGGAGAGGATCATACGAAGACGAGGGAGAGAACAGAGTGGTGCACCAACAAGCCCAGGAACTCCTGGAGTCGCCAGAAGCTGGAAGAGGCAGGAAGCTTCCTCCCCTAGAGCCTCTGAAGGAAGTGTGGCCCTGCTGGCACCTCGATTTCAGACTACTGACCTCCAGAGCTGTGAGAGAATAAATATCTCTTGTTTAAAGCCACTAAATTTGTGGTAATTTATTACAGCAGCCCTAGGAAATGAATATGCCACCCAAAGGATCGTATGTTCAGACTTAACTTGTATGCTTTCTAAAGGACAGAACTGCCTGGTCTAAATGTGACTTCCAAATGAATTCTTTGAGATCTGCATTTATAAGCCAAGTGTGTTTCTCAGAGCTAAGCGACTCCCTTAACCAATGGTAACATTTATTGTAAACAGAAGATAATCACACTTGGTGACCGAAATCACACTTTAGACCCAACGCTCTAAGACAGACTCTTTTCTCAAAGGGTAGACAAATTTTAGGCGGTATATTCATAAGCTTCAGGAGTCTCAAAATAAGAGTACACTGGCATTCTAATCTATCTTGAGAAGTTTTAACATTAACATCAGACAAAATTAAAATCATTTTAACCAAGCCCTTAGAACTTGTCACTATCACTGTGACAAGTGATAAAAACTAAACTTCAATTGGTTTAAGCCAAAAGCAAAAGGTTTAAAATATTTTGTAACTGGGAAGTACACTATAAGAAACCCAGATTCAAGCACAGACAAGCCCAGGGATTCAAAGTAGGCTGCAAGAATTCAACAGTGCTGATTTCTAGTTATGATAGCCTCTGCTGGGCCTTATTCTTCAGCAGACACCACATGGTGACAAAATGGCTGCACGCAGCCTATAGCGACATCATCCTTCAAGCTTATGATTGCAAAGAAAAGAGATTAGCCTTGTTTCTTTCAGGGCATATTTTAAAGTCCTTTAAGGCCACTAATTAGCTGCACTTGGGTCGTTTACGGAACCCTGGAGCAAGGAGACTGGATACTCTTTATTAGGCTTCCTGGGTCACCAGCCTGACTGCAAGATATAAGAAATAGAGGTCATGTGCATTACTTTCCTGTGGCTGCTGTAATAAAATGCCGTAAATTTGGTGGCGTAGATGAATAAAATTTTATTCTCTCAAAGTTTTGGAGATCAGAAGTCAGATATCAGTATCATTGGATCAAAAATCAAGGTGTCAGCAGGGCCAAGCTCCCTCTAGAGGCTCCAGGGAAGAACTCTTCCTTACTTCATCCAGCTTCCAGTGGCTGCTGCAGTCCTTGGCTTGTGGCCACATCACTCCAACCTTGAAGGCCAACCTCTTCAAGTCTCCCTCTGCTCCATCTTCACACGGATGCCTTCTCTGCGTGTGTGTGTTAAATCTCCCTCTGCCTCACTCTTAATAGGACACTTATTAATGCATTTAAGGCTTACCCATATAATTCAAGATAACCTGCCCATCTCAAGATTCTTCACTGAACTTTTGTCACAATAAGGTAACATTCAGAGGTTCCAAAGATTAGGACATGGAGCTCTTTTGAGGGGCCCTTTTTCAACCTACCATACCAGGTCACTGGCAATACGGCCAGAATCACAGAGAGTGGGGTCCTGGTAATCCCAGAAGAAAAATAAACAAGCAAGGCAGTGACATATGCCCCTTACAGGCTAATACGTGGACTCTTTCAGTTAACCCTCCTGCTGTTGATTCTCTAGATACTAGGAAGTCATTAGAGTGGACCCTTGAACAACATGAGGGGAGGGGCACCGACCCCTATGCAGCCGAAAATCAAGGAATATCTTAAGTTGACCCTCTGTATCCACGGTTCTGTATCCTTGGATTCAACCAACCACAGATCATGCAGTACTGCAGGATGCATTTATTGAAAAAAATCCACACATAAGTGAACCTGTACATTTCAAACCCAGGTTGTTCAAGGGTCAACTGCATGTACGTGAACCATCACATAAGCCAAACGGAATCTCAGACCTGCTGTACCTTTATGGTGGGACTGAGAAGCCGACAGTGGTAGAAACAGCATTTAATTTCATTCTCATTGTCATGTTCTCCTCATTGTGGGCTGTTTCTCAGGGCAGATTTGTAATGATCGTCAAGGTGTGATCGCACATCACAGGTGTCTAAGCTGCCTTGACAGTAATGTCAACTGCATCGAGACAAAGCCAAAGCTTTAGAACTGAGACAGAAACAGCTGCTGTGCAGGTCTGAAATCTGAAGTCGCCTGCTGGCACTGCAGGGAACCGTGTTGAGGGTGGAAAAGAAGATATGTATCCATTCTCTCAGAGCTTCTTCTCTGACTGCTCTACTAGGCTCAAGCTAAGAGGAAGAGATAGGGACCCCTCAAGAAACTCTAATTATAATACAGCAAGAAGTTCTGAAATCAGATTTCTTTTCCTTTGTGAGTCTATTTAAATTTATTAGCCTTTGATGATACTAGAAATAATGCATATATATGGCAGGCGATTATGAAAATTACAGTAAAGTTTAAAAAGGAGAATCCAAACCACCCACCACATAGAGATGAGCACTGGTTAACTTACTTATTTCAGATAATAAATATAAATTCAATAGAAAAAAGGAAAGGAACTTGAAATCAAATTGAAGGAATGTCTAAAGTTCATATTTCTTCACCGTACATATAAACTGCTAAAACATTCCTAAAAGATACCATTAAATTTTGAAAATAAAGTTTTAAACATGTATAGGATGAGGTCATTAAGGTTGCTCTTTATTTTTTAACCACATATTTCTTTACAGAACATGTTTATGTTACCAGGTAGTAAAGTTTGGGTCAGTTATTTAAGAAGAATCAGAAGAAACAAGTAAAAAAACAGTTCTTGAAATTACAAAGTTTAACAAACCCTATATAAAATATATTGAAATGGGACCAATTTTAAAATCTAAGCTTGCTTTTAGCTTGATTCTCAAAGAAATACAGAAGACAGAAGATGAGGATTTATCAAGCAAAATATCCCACTCATAAAAGGCAAATCACTTGTTCGGGAAAAGTAAACATTATTGAAAATTGACTGTGTCTTTAACTATAATAAATCCTAAGAAAGTACATACAAATAAAGACTGCAGTCTTTATGCTCCATCCACATTTGTTGCTTTCAGTTCTCATACTAAAAATCACCCCAAGTTTATTTTATATTTGGCATATATTCTTGTTTTTAGAAAAGTTTGTTCTATATTTAAAAATGTTTGTTTTATATTCATTTTATGTTTATATTTGATATATGTTATATTTATATTTGTTTTATATTTGTTTACATCCTGTTTTTAAAAAGTTTGCTTTATATTTGGAGTATATTCTTGTATATTTATTATTTATCTTTGTTTTCCCATAGAATTTATAATTGCATTTCTACTTTTCCTTTTGATAAAAATAATCATCATATAATTAACCACTTTCCAGTTGTTAACCTTGTGATTTAGATAAAAAATATCTACTTTCTTCTTAAAGGCATTTTATGGAACCCTTTAGTTTCTTTTTGCATATTTTTGATGAATTGTATATATGAGACACCATTTTTTTATTTCTATGAATTCTTTCTTGATAATGGTTTTCTCTTTTCCATGGCAGCCTTTTCATGCTTTATGGATAGAGTATCTTTCTTTATATTATTTTTTTAACTAAAGTTAAACAAGTACAGGGCTTAGCACAGAAGACTGTGCTAAGCACGGAAAGCCCTCTATTTTGTGGCCCATAAACTGTTCTAAGTAAGAACTTCCAACTCTTTCACTGGTCTATTTTGGCATTTATCTCCAAATCTCTAAATAATGCGGTTTCATTGCTGTTTCTTGATTGCTTCAGTTAAAAATATCATCTACTGGCTCCTTTTCCAACTTATCCCACTCCCCCATCAACACATACACATCCTTCCACCTCCACTTTTTCAGTATGGATTTATTATAATTCTGCTTGGATACTCCACGTTTACATATTTATGACTATGACAATATTCACAGATGTATACTCACACATACTCACAGATGTGCCATGGAATAAGATAAGTTTCTCAAAACAGTTTTATTTTTTCCTGGAGGTAATAATAATGGTCTTAGCTTAGTCTGTTCAGGCTGCTGTCAAAGACTGGGCGGCTTATAAAGAACAGAAATTTATTTCTCACAGTTCTGGGAGCTGAAAAGTCCAAGATCAAGGTGCTGGCCAATTAGGTGTCCAGCGAAGGCAAGATTCGTGGTTCATAGACGGTGTTGTAACTGCACGTGGTGGAAGAGGAAAGGGATCTCTCTGGGGTCTCTTTTATAAGGTTACTTACCCTGTTCATGAGGACTCCGCTCTCATAGCCTATTCTTCAGGGATCCATTGCTTGTTCAGTAGCATATTGTTTAGCCTCCAAGTGTCTGCATTTTTTGCAGTTTTTTTCCCCTTGTGGCTGATTTCTATCTCATAGCGTTGTGGTCGAAAAAGATGCTTGATATGACTTCAATGTTCTTAAATTTACCGAGGCCCAGCATGTGATCTATCCCGGAGAATGTTCCATGTGCGCTTGAAAAGAATGAGTATTCTACGGCTTTCAGATGGAATGCTCTATAAATACCAATTAAGTCCATTGGGTCTAATGTGTCATTTGAGACCTGTGTTTCCTTACTGATTTTCTGTCTGATCTGTCCATTGATGTAAGTGGGGTGTTAATGTCCCCCACTGTCATCGTGGTACTGTCAATTTCTCCTTTTATGTCTGTTAACATTTGCCTTACCTACTGTGGTGCTCCTATGTTGGGTATATATATATTTACAATTGTTATATCTTCTTGGATTGATCCCTTGATCATTAGGTAGTGTCCTTCTTTGTCTCTTGTAACAGTCTTTATTTTAAAGTCTATTTGATCTGTTAAGTCTTTAATTTGTGACTACACCTCTCTGTGACTGCCAAAATATCTACTGGTTTCTCCCTTTCTGAGCAGCAGCCATCTACTGGAGGCTCGGCCTCTAGCTAAACCTCAAATAGTTTTATCTTCTCTCCAATTTTACTTGTGCTTGTGGGCTTGTAACGTTAAAAAAAAATATGTCTTATGTCCTCAGAATGGTGTGTCAGAGAAGAACTGAGATAATCCTGAGTGTTCAGTCTTCCATCTCTCACTGAATATCTACAATATTTTCTTGATTCTCATTGAATATAACATTTAGAGTTTCTTTAATATCCTATTATACTCCTTGAACTATTACTGATTCACCTGAAGTAATTAGTTTTGGTTTTATCTGGCTTTTACCATCATGTTTTGTATTGCAGTTGTCTCTGTTTTTTATCCTTCCAAATTTCCAAAAATCTGTTTTTCAAAAAATCCTTCAAATTTGGTGTATATATATATATATATATATATATATATATATGATTCCATTTCTATTCTTCATAGAATTTTTCCCTTTATGCACCTTCATCTTTATTTAAATGCTAAGTTTTGATGGATGGAAGGTCAGTACATGGGTTCTCTCCTCCTTCTTAAACCAGAACCTGATGGCTATACTTTAAGACTAACTTTGAGTTCAATACTCCTTTATTAAAATGATAATTAAAATTTTTCAGCAAAAGACTCTACAAGGTCTCTGTACTGCAAAAGTTAACACAATTCCATACATAGTTATACCCATTTCTTATAAATAGAATATTTATAATAGGAACTCTCATAGGGTAACTTGCCTCTGTGCCCTCTAGAAAACATGTAAATAATAACTGATTGCCCCCAAATCTTGAAAATAGGCTTGACCCTCAAGAGTTAAACTGTACAATCAACCCACATAAGATCGTAACTGACATCATACCCCATAATTCGAAAGAGGCTGAGTAGCCTCCAGGTTAGTAAGAAATGATGCAAACAGATTATATATTGTGACCTAATGAGGAAGCATTATATAAAGTCTAAAAGGTTAGCTATGTGAGAACAGCAAAAGGAGAGTTTGATGGGTGTACAGTAAGCAAAGCAGTAGTAAGTAGTAAGCAAAGCAGTAAAGAACCCATCACAGCTCTATTCGCAGGTACTCTCTCCAACTTCATCACAGTTACCGGATAAATTCAGGATGACAAAGAATGTTAAAGAATCACCAAGTCAAGAGTTTCAATCCATGCACTCTGGAGAGTGGTAGATGGGCCATGTGCCTCTCATTTTTTCATTTATGTTTCTCCCTTGCTATTCATTTGCCCTTGGCCCCTAGGTAGCTGGGAGACTCTAGCTTCCAGGATACATAATCTCTTACCCAAACAAGAAATCCATTACTTAAATTTGAAACAAAGGCTTTTCCTGGTACGTTGGCTTCTCTGTTTGTGTCAGCATTTGGGGAGAGGCCCACATATAAGGAAAAAGAAACAGACTGGAGAATTGTGAGCACGCTCATCATTCAACAGTTACGTCAGGCACTGGGGCCACTTTTGAAACAGAAGTAGAAATGCATTTTAGAGAAACGAAATGGACCCCTCCGTTTGTCTACAGCCTGTGACTGTCGGGCAGTGTTTGTTACTGGCTTACGGACGCTACTTGACCTCGTTTCATGAAACTAAATGATACACATGACTAAGAAAAATATCCATGCATCTTCAATTTAGTTTTTGAGGCTGCAAATGAAGAATAAATTCAGAAATGGGTAGGAAAAATTATTAAAAAGTAAGGCGTGTACAACACAACAGAAGGCATTCAATAATCAAGCACGTGTTACATTTTTTTCTCGAAGACATAAAAACATTTTGCTTTCTTGGTGGTGGGGACCAGTGACTACGCAGTCAGGGTCTAGAACATCAGGACAAGCTGAAGTAAGATACCTACAAATACTGAGGTACATACTATAGTGAGTGCTTCTGGCGCCCTGCCCAGCTCTCCTCACAAGCCAGCGCACCTTCCTCTGGCTGCTGTCAGTGTTGAGGGATTCTGACTCAGGCGGCCCCCTTCTCCGGAGAACTGCTCTTGGCTGATGACAGCCACGCTGCCAGGAGATTCACAACCCACCCCCCGCCCAAACTGAAAAACCTGTTGCTAATGACTGAAGGACAAGGGGGGATAAATCACCATCCCCTTGCCTCAAAGGGGACCAACTGAGATTCCATTCATGCTCTGGAGCTCCCCTGGGATCAGGCTGATGCTGAACTCCAGCTGAGAGTAAATTCTCGTCCTGTTCCTTTCTCTGCCATATTCACCTGCTGAGAACACACCTCCAATAAAACACAAGCATGTGAATCTCTGTGTCAGACTTCCAGGGAATCCGACTTAAAATCCAGATACAAATTATAATTATAAATTAACAACTGTATCCACTGTACGCCAGGGGTCAACCACAGGTGGTACGGCAGTCAGCACTAATGACTATGATAAAGTGGAGTGTAAGTGATTAAGAGACTGTGCTGTGGGGCCCGACATGCCCCAATCCAAATCATCGTTCTGCCACAGACCAGTTGGGTGATCTTGGCTAAATCACATAAACTCTCCAAGCTTCAACTCCCCCTCTGTAAAATACTGAAAATAATACCTACACCTTAGTGCCACTGAGAAAACAAAACTGAGATGATGTATGTGAAGAGCTGAGCACTCAGTAAGGGCACAGTAAACGCCGTCTCCTATTACTGCTGTTGTCCTCATTATCTGATGACAAATTAGGTCATTAAAGTTACATCGAATAAGCACAAGGCCAAGTCTCCCATTACAGGGAAAGTTTTCCGTAAAGAAGGAGGAACCCAGGAGTCACATTTAAGCAGTGACAGAGGAAGACTCAGCAGAAGGATGGCACATATTAAGATTTTAATGCTGAAAGGGACTGCAGGGACGATCCAGCCTACTCTTCGCCCTGACTCTGCTCTCCAAACGCACCGTCAAGATAACTGAGGTCCAAAGACGTTAAGTGGTTTGTTCAAAGTATCCCTTCTTTGTTATTTACAGAAATGTTAGAAGCGTGGATAAATCCGGGTGTGTAGCAGAAAATTAGAATTGCTGGAACGGCGGCGGGGAGGCGCAGACAACAGGATCAGTTCAGTGCATCCTTAGGTGCTAATCTTGTCTTTCTAGCACCTTCTGGGAGAAAATGCTAATGCATGCCGATGGATGTCTGAAGGTCTGAGTCTTCTGCTTCTTCCCAGGTATGCAGACAAACTATAATCCCAGCCTCCTTGCAGCTGGTTGAGGCCACGTGACCTAGTGGTGGCCACTGGGCGGAAGGGAGGCATGCCATTTCCTGGCATGGCCCATGTAGATCTCCTCTGCATGAGCCTCCACACCTTCTTCCACGCTGCTCTGGAGGCGTGGGTTGAAGATGTGGAGGCACCACAAGCAGAACACCCTGGGCTCCAGGATGGCAGCGCAGAACAGAGCCCCGACAGCGGCTGCCCTGGACGATCATCCCGCAAGTAAGAAAGAAGGCTTCTGAGTGTGCGTTTAGCTACTGAGAGTGAAGGGTTGTTTGTTAACAGCACTAATTCAGTGTGACTAATATTCTCTGAAACTAGTAGAATCTGAGTCCTCATCTACACAAAATGTACATCAGCAACTATAAACCCTCCAGGAAGTTATGAGAAAAGGAAAGTAAATGTGTTTCAATAAACAGATAGATAAAACAGCCCCCGACAGGGAATTTTCACCAAGGGAGTGGAAGAGACAAGAATCTGGGGATGAGTGGTGACAGTATGGGTCCCCAGCCTAGGGGTCACAGTCGAGGGAGGACCATGAAATTATAGCCCAGGGAGTCAAAATTAACACTGTGGTCCAAACAA
Source organism: Physeter macrocephalus (assembly GCF_002837175.3). Lineage (NCBI taxonomy): Eukaryota > Metazoa > Chordata > Mammalia > Artiodactyla > Physeteridae > Physeter > Physeter macrocephalus. The sequence goes on from NC_041221.1 coordinate 23,468,874, forward strand.
CCAAATATTGTCCTAAGAAAAGCAAAAACAAAGACAAAGAATTACACTGCATTATCCTGCGTTCACTCACCAGGAAATAGTCACTGAGAACTTGATCTGTACTAGTACCAGGTGACAAACTTTTCCTTAAAGGATCAGAGAGTAAATACTTTAGGATTTGTATCCTACATTACCTGATACAACTGGTCAACCCAGTTGATGTAGGAGCCATAGACAACATCCAAAGGAATGCGTATGTCTGTGTTCCAATGAGATGTATTAATGATGGCCATGGGCTGGCAATATGCAAATGAATGGGCATGGCTGTGTTCCAGTAAAACTGTAACTATGATCGTCAAGTCTTAGTTTTTGAAACCCTGAAAGGTTTTAATAAAGATCTCTAAGCTCTTTAATCTCTAAGATCCCTGCCACTTCTATAACACTATGATTTCAAGAACATATTTGATAAAGAAGGCAAAAAAGAAATAAAGTTTAGAATCATGACTGTGGATAACTACATGGGAGACCACTCTCCCCTTGTCCAATATAAATATAAGACAAGATTTAAAAAAATAATCAATGCAAATATCTCATTTGAATAGTTACTCTAAATTACTAATTAAAATATCATTCTTTAAATTATACAGAAGAATTCCAACAGAAGGTAGTTGTATCAAATTGTTATGACCCATTAGAGAGGGTACTGGTATTATAAATTGATTCTATTTTTAAATTTAATTTCATATTAATAAAAGGAAGCAATCTATACTCAAGAATCCCAGCAGCTTCTTTAGAAATGGCCACTAAGTGCTCATACACGTGTTTGGTTAAATATACAAAGGAATCTAAAGAGGAAAATACCCCAAGCATATCAAAGATCTTCTGGATTCAATCAAGAAATGTTAACATCACAGATTCAAAAAGTGGCTTCTTCAAAACATGTGGAAGCCGAGGCAGTGATCGCCTAACATAGGGTTTCTCAACCTTGGTGCTATTAGCATTCCAAGCCAGGAAAAGCTTTGTTGAACGGGGAGGGGCTGACCTGTGCATTGTAAAACATTTAGCAGTGTCCCTGGCTTCTACCCACTAGATGCCACTAGCACGTTCCCCTCCAGTGATGACAACCAGATGTTTTCAGCAGGTAAAACAGCCCCTAATTGAGAAACACCGATTTAGAAATGACGAGTTGAAAGGCAATTCCCCAAACCCAAATAGACAAGAAACAAAGTTAACATTTACCTTAACTTTGGAGAGAATTCTCCACCAATATTGACCAGGTCGTCAGAGACTTAACAGTTTTCAATTTAGAAACCAGAGAGAGGCAGGTGGTAAACTGGAACACAGATTGCAATTTTTCTGCTTATTCCAGCAGTCGTGAGTGAGAAACAAGCTGTGAATTCCTTTCCCTCAGTAACAAAACAATATAAAAATGGTTTTTGAGCTATTTCCCAAAAGACTGTTAGGAAGACATTGAGGTGAAATGAGCTGCAGTCTCTCTGTGTTCTTAGGACCGTGCTCAGCGCACCTCTACCTCGGGCCATCCCAGGCACGATCCCAGATGGGCAAATGCTGTCAATTCGCCTTAGGGCCGGCTGCATTTTTATATTTTCCAAAAAGCTTGCTCTTGTAACATAACCGCTGTGATCAAGGCAAGAAGAAAAGTGACGCTGAAGAGCTGGATCTGTTACCGTGACAAGAAGTAGGAGAGATGCCTGACGGGAAACCTCCACATCCTCTATCACTGTGCCTGCAAGTGACTGGTTTCCAAGACGTGATGTCTACATTTCAGCACACGGCGAGTTGCAAGGAGATTTATCACAGCCTCCGAGTGGAACGACACCTTATAAATGACGTCACATGAATATTTGATTCTCCAGTCATTGATGAAAAACAGGTTTTGTTTCCTTCAAAGCAACTCTTGGTCTTTCACTTTAATACACTGAGGCATGTTTGAAAATCACAATATTCCATATAGAGCCATTCTACCTCATGGTATATTTATATGTGAATATTTTTGTGGTGATGCTAAGAGACTTGCCTCAAACAGATAATGTTCATTGGGGGTAATAATAACCATGTACCGACCCGATTCTTGCTCAAATCTTGACTGCTTCAGAAACTCCACTAGTGACGTCTCAACTTTATCAGGGAGAAAAAGGGAAAAAGAACTCTTGATTCGGGGCTCTGTTGATGCCCGTTCCGGACTGTGGTCAGTATCAAGCTTATCAGGCAGTCTGACCTCACAGTTCGTTTTCTCACTCTAAAGCCACGTCACAAAAGTCCATTTTTCTCATCAGTGGGTTTCCGCACGGTTCCACAAGCTGAGCCACAAGGCACAACCACCTTGGATGGACAACGTGCTCCTGTGAATAATGCCGGCAGCCCATATGGCCCACCCTGCCCTCACCGCTCGGGCAGGAACAAGGGATTAAGAGGTACCAACTACTATGTATAAAATAAATAGGCTACAAGGATATATTGTACAGCACAGGGACTAGAGCCGATATTTTATAATAACTATAAATGAAATAGAACCTTTAAAAATTGTGACTCACTAGGCTGTACACCTGAAACTTATATAATATTGTACATCAACTACACCTCAATAAAAAAATTGTCCCCTGTTCCTTTGCACTTGTTTCAATGTGACCATCAGATAATCTTAAACTACCCATGAGGCTCACATTATGTCTTTACTGGACAGTGCTGTTTGTAACACCAGTACAGCCCTTTCTTGATCAGTGTGCCTAGTCTCTTTTGTTACCCTTAGAAACGGTCATTTAACTTAAAATGAAGTATTCACAGAAATCAAAAGGACAACTTAACTGGAGACATGTATGAAAAAGCAGTCTGTCCTGAAGAATTCCCAGAGTCCTCTCTCCACAGTGAGTGAAAGGTAGGCTGCAGAGCATGGTACACAACCACAAAGCACAACAGAGGAGGGTCGCGCTGTGTGTACCCACCGCACCGCGTGGTCTGACGTCTGTTATTAGGGCCGTGTTGTCGAAGCTTCCATTCGGAAAGCCCCTGTTGTCCTGCTTGGCCCTATGTCAGCAGACTGTGCTCTCTCTTACCAGGAGGTGATACTGAGGAGTTTTCCAAACCACAATAAGAACGCTTCAATTTCATCAGTAACCTCAACCCGATTTCCACTAAAAGGTAGTCACGACAATGAGAAGCAATAAGGAGGAAACTACAGTTAGTTCCCTTGCCCCTAAAATAACATTATACACACAGTAATGGCAAATGCGTCTCCTGATTTTTTGCAGCTATTTATTTCGAGATAACATCGAGAAAAGTTGCAAGCAAAGTTCAATAGACTCTCATAAACCCTTCACCTAGATGCTTAGAGTTCCCTTATTAACATTTTATCGTATTTGTTTTATCATTCTTTCTCTCTGTGTGCATGCATGCATGCGTGTCTGTGTGTGTGCATGTGTATGTCCATAAACACATATACATATATGTGTATGTACACATACAGTAATTTTTAAAAGCACTTCAGAATAAGTTTCAGAAATGATACTCTTCACCCTTATTTATCTCAGAAGGGTTTGTCCAAAGAACAAAGACATTCTCCTTCATAACTACATTACAGCTATCAAAATTAGGACATTAATATTAATACATTTCTACTATCTTCTCCGCAGACAGTAAAATTTCACCAGTTGTCCCAAGAGTGTCCTTTATAACAAGAAAAAAAATGTTTTCCTGTTCCAAGATGCAATTTGAATCAAATGTTTCATTCAGTTGGCATGTGTATTTTTTTTTCCCTTTATGATGGAATAGCTCTTCTTTCTTTTGATTTGGTGATTTTTGAAGAGTAGAGACCAGTTTTTTGTAGAATGGCCTTCAGGTTTCGTCTGTGGGATGGTTCCTCATGATGAAACTGGTTATAATTTTTGGCTTTAATATCATGGAAATTTTGCCGTGGCCTTTTCAGTGCATCTAATCAGGAAGCTTATACTAACTCTTTGCCCCATTCCTAGTGAAAGTACCTTCAACTAGTTGGTTATCACGGTACTGGCCAGCTATCTTCATTATCAAGTCACAAGTTTTCCTCTGGCAATTAATACGTATTTTATAGGTAAAGACTTTGAGACTATATAGATATCTTGGTCATCATCAAACTCTCACCCACAAATTTTGCATCCGTTGATCATTTTTGCCTGAATCAGTTTTTAGTGTAAGGGTTGCCAAATTATAATTTTCTAATTAAATCGTTCCTTCAACATTTTTTCGTTGGCATTTTAGAGTAAGGAAGAGCCAGTCCCTTCTGTCTCATTTGTTTATTTATTCATTTATTTTTATGTTAGTATTTACTCATAGTATTTACTCATAGTAGATTCACTGTGCTATAACCTGATACTATCATTACTTATTCTAACAATCAAATTGTCCCAGATTTCTTCAGTGAGCCCACGTCAAGCTGGCTCCTAGATCCTTTTGACCTGCTCTCATCATTCTTTGAATACTCCCTTAATTTCTGAAACATCAAAATCTTCCAGGCTTATCTGGAACTTTGGTGGTCCAGGCCTGGAATCAGCTACTTCTCCAAAAAGGCTTGGTTCTTTTTTTTTTTTTTTGGCCACACAGCATGTGGGATCTTAGTTCCCGACCAGAGATCCATGTCTCCTGCAGTGGAAGCTCGAAGTCCTAACCACTGGACCACCAGGGAAGTCCCAAGGCTTGGTTCGTTTTAATGGAGAATGAAATTTAGAAACCAAGTACTGGGTATTAAGTGTGCTCATTGCTATTGGAATGACAATATTCTAGACCTTCTCAGCCAAAGGAGCTGGGAAACTAGGAAATCAATGCACATGTATATGGAAACATGTTGGCACACACACATATCTGCACATTTCACTTTTTCAGCACACACAGTAGGTCAAATAATATACTATACCCTGAGAATCAAAATGAGCATAATCCTATCAAATGATCTATATATTTTATAAAAGATTATTTAAAACCAGAGCTTTAAAATGGTATTCTGCATTAACTGCTGATCATTCTGAGTTCTTATTAATACACTCATAATTTTACCAATGATCAACTCATTTAAAGACTTCACTTATATTACCAAATTGCAGTGGAAAGACAATTCATTGTCCAGTGTGATGAAATAATTATAAGAAGTTATTATTTATTGTTATCACTTTTAAAAAACAAAAGCAATTAACATTTGTTGCAAAAGTACTATGCCTTATCTCTTGTGCATGCCTTACTTTATTTAATTCTAGCAAAGACGGTATGGGGTTGGTAGTGTTTTGCGGTCATTCCACAGATGAGGAAACCCACAAATGCTGGGAGTCACAGAGCTAGATAACAAATCTAGGTCTCTGGGGCTTCAAAGTGCTTTACCAATATTCGTTTTCTGGGGGGTATTGGCTTATTTTAAAGCCCTGGTGAATAAAACATAGAACTAATATTAAACCCTGGATCTAAAGTTTCCTGAATGTTCACAAATATCAGCATCACATAAGAGAAGAAAATAATATAAACTTCTCTCCAATCACTTCTTAGAACTCTAGTAGATGAGGGTGATTAGAGAATTTTTCCAAACTACACACAGCTCAAGGATTCTGGCATGCTCCATGGGGAATTCCAGAATCTTGGTGAAGTGGATATTTATGCCATGACCCTGTCCTTCTCCAAGTAGACCCTTCTGAAAGAATAAAAGGGCCAAGTGGGCCTTTGTGGTTCAGATCTGCCACTAAAATAAACACTCCATTCAGGCCTAAGCATCTCAGGTTCCTCCTCCTCCAAACCGCAAAAAAACACAAGTAGGTACATTTCATTTTTATCTATCATCACTAATTCTTTGTTATATGTGGTTTTTAAGCCGTAGAGTCATATTTATTTAATTATAAATAATAAGGAGGAAACAAAGATGTTTTTCTAAAGGGGGCTGATTTTTACAAGAATATGGTGGCTGGATGCATCACACTAAATAATCAATGATGATTCTAACTAGGGGGAAAAGGCCACTTCCTAACATTGAGGAAATGCCCTTTGAATTATCTATCATCTGGGGAAATGCCCTTTGAATTATCTATCATCTGGGGAAGAGTAAATCAGGATGATACCCATGAAAGGAGGAGAGGCCGCACAGTAGGAAAAGGGCTAATTGGGAATTAAAGCAGGTGATGACTCATGTCAAAGAGGGCAGCCAGGCGTCCCGCGGCCTGACCCACTGAGGAAGGAACGGCCTGCTCTGGCTTGATTAATACCTTCACATACATCTGTCTTCATCCCCTCAAACACGGAGCTAATTGAGATGCAAAATGAAAGTTTGAGAAAAATAAATTGCACCTACCTGGATCAGAGATAAATCCTCAAGCTGTAACCTGAAGAGGTAGTTTCTACAAAATACAAAAAGAGAGCAGTTTCATTTTTAATAGATCTAAAAAAATTACAGTTCGTAAAAATTATGAGAACAAGGGGAAAAAACCCAACAATTTTTGGCTTCCGAAGCAATCTCCTGCTAAGACTGTGTGTTAACACAGTTTTCCTTGGAACTCAGAGTTCAAAGAGGCGTTCAATACGTCAACAGAAGCACACATTTGAGACTGGTGAGAGAGCTAAGGAATAAAGGGGTGGGGACTAAGGTATACCTAAATTATTAATCAGCTCTCTTAATCGATGTGAAATGGACAAACGGAAGTGGGTCTTCAATGCTGAAACTGAGTTTAAGTTAAGCAAGATGATATAAAACCTCTCTTCACGAGCCTTCATCCTGACAGATCCACCTACGTTCACCATGTTGTATAATTAAAACACATCCAGGTTTTGAATTCACCAATGGTCTGAGCATTACACCGCTCTGCCTCGCTGGATGGATTCAGTGTGTAATAAGTTTAGAAGCACGAACTTGTCTGACTGTTTGAAAGAGTCAGCTCTGGCTGCCCAAGCTTGAAAGAGGAAGTCAGAGAAAAAGAAGCGATTAGCTTTCAACAACGAAGGGGAAGGTGAAATACACAACAGAGATCAGCAGAGCACGGGGGAAAATGTCGATAGCAGTCACGTGAGACTTTGGACTGCACTGTTGTAACTTTTAGAAACGAGGGACTGGCCTCCGGCTTAAGCCATGAATGAAGGTCTCCTTAACAACATGCAGATGAGAAGCTGGTGCAGCAGGAACAGCAACCCAGGGATGGATGGAGGAGAAAGTGCACCCAGGTGTGAACAACGACGGCAGGGAGAAATTGGCATGTAGTGGGAAGCAGCCCCTAAGAACCCATGAGTGGGGAGGGGTCTCGGAGAAGCTGAGGCTATTGTTATAATGGACTGCTCCAAGGTGATTACTGCGGCATCAGGAGAGTATCAAAACTCTCCCGGCACCAGCAAGAAACAAAAGTAAACGACTTTCATTCTCTGGGAAGGCGGTTAGATGTCAGAAGTGAACACGCTGTCCCAGTAGAGGTGACAAGGGACAGCCACGTCAGGCCACGGGCACAGCCCTGAGAGAACCAAGAAACATCCCTATGGTGGGGATGCAACGGGGAGCACAAGTCAACAGGGGCGACTCCATCCCAGGCCGGCTGCTACCAGTAGCACGCATGCGCACACTGCCGGAGGACAAGGAGGGATTCCATTCACCTTTAGGGCGGGCTCACGAGTCCCAGGCAGCGCCCCCTGCGCGCTCAGGGTTCTCACAATGTGTCCCCCGCCACGGGAGCACTGCCATCCTGCACGCTGAAAACTGCCTCCTCAACCACCACAATGGCTTGTTCACCACACTCTTTCTGAGCCTCCAGTTTAACTACCTCCGAAACAACACCAGAGAAGCAGTGCGTGGCACGTGGCGCTTCCCTCACAAAGCCATTGGGCGAAGCGTCCCCTCTCTTTCCTTAACAGTCGAATCAGCCCTCTTCGCAGAGCTCAGGATGCCTCTGAGGAGGGAATGTGGCAGCAGAGTCTACTTCTGTTTCGTCGGCCCCCTTGGAGAGGCAAGGTTTCCACCAGAAAGGTCGTCCTGCGGCGGAAGGAATGAGAACTCAGCGCAGATACGAGCGGGGCCGAGCTGCCAAGGTAAACGCCACTGGAGGCTGCCTGGCATTCGAAGAGTCGCCAGGCTCTCACGTGATGTGGAACAGATACCAGCACAACTGCTCTAACAGACGTCAGAGATCTACACGTACACACAGATAAATCTTTCAGATGAGGGGCTTAGAAGAGGCCCCAGAGGCAATTACTGGCCCCGACGCACTTGCGCTCATTGCCTCTATGAGCGCCACGGCTCCCTACCCCCAGGCTGGCTTCATCGTGGGCTTCCAGCTGCAGGAAGCTGCCAACAGTCCCTGACCCTCCACTACGGGGGGCAGTGTCGCCTAGTGGTTAAGGACATTTGTGTCCATCAACAGATGAATGGATAAAGAAGATGTGGCACATATATACAATGGAATATTACTCAGCCATAAAAAGAAACGAAATTGAGTTATTTGTAGTGAGGTGGATGGATCTAGAGTCTGTCATACAGAGTGAAGTAAGTCA
>NC_041221.1:23477549-23488197 GCF_002837175.3 Physeter macrocephalus
GAGGGTGGGAGGGAGGGAGACACAAGAGGGAAGAGACATGGGAACATATGTATATGTATAGCTGATTCAGCTTGTTATAAAGCAGAAACTAACACACCATTGTAAAGCAATTATACTCCAATAAAGATGTTAAAAAAAAAAAAGAACATTTGTGCAAAGGCCAAAGCTCTGCCACCAGACAACCTGGGGGGGTGGGGGGGGAAGCTGAGCACTGTATGCTTCAGTCTTTTCAACTGTAAAATGGAGCTAATAGTCATATCTACCCCCTGAGGTTGTTGTGAGGTTTAAAACCAAGGAAAACACTTAGAATGGTGTCTGAGCCATTATCAGCACTCAATTAACAGTAGCTACTTCTAGGCAGTTTACAGAAAATACTAAAATTTCCAGCCATGTTGAAATTCTCAGCATCTTCTCCACTTAGGGAGAAGGAAAGAGCATTTCCGCCCTCCAGCAATGGCAGGTTACGGGCATAAGCGGGCACGTTTACCTCTGTGTGTTCAGGTATTGGGGCTGTAGTCAGTAGGGATGGTGGCGGCAGCTCTGGATTGTTAGGAAAGAAGATAACATTGTTTATCTTGTCTTGGTTCTGGGACCCAGTCATCACACTCTTTCCACCTCACTGGCTCTTTTAAGAAAAACTTTTCTACAAATATTCCCCAAAAAGAAGCCATTCATATTTTTAATCAGTGAATTAGTTGACAGCTTTGATGATATTGCAAGGCGCTCTCTCTCTCTCTCTCTCTCTCTCCCCTCCCAAATATTCCCCAAAAAGAAGCCATTCATATTTTTAATCAGTGAATTAGTTGACAGCTTTGATGATATTGCAAGGCGCTCTCTCTCTCTCTCTCTCTCTCTCCTCCCGCCCCTGCCCCGCACACATACATGTATACAAGCATGAAGGCCCACACTACAGTATCTATCTCTGAGAACTTTCTAGAAAGGCAGCTCTCATACACTAAGGAAGAGCTGGAAGGCCTTCACATCACTGAGAAAAGAAGATGGTAGTGTCCATGATTTTCTGTAGAGCTATGGGCAGGGTGACTGGACAGAAAAGTTCAAAGTCTCTCTCATTGTGCTAAGGGTTGAAGGAGGTATAGGGCTCATTCTCTGAAAACGCTGGGTCCTGTTTCAGGTGTTTTTCACAGGGGAAGTGTTATGGTCTGAATGTTGATTTCTCCAAAATTCGTATGTTGAAATCCAACCCTCAAAGGTGACGGTATTAGGAGGCAGGGCCTTTGGCAGGTGATTTCGTCATAAGGGTAGAGCCCTCAAAAATGGGATTAGTGCCCTTATAAAAGAGGCTCCAGAGAGGTCTCTCACCCCTTCCACCATGTGCGGACGCAGCGAGAACTCGGCCATATGCAACCTAGGAGAGGACCCTCACCAGAACCCAACCAGGCTGACAACCTGATCTTGGACCTCCAAGCCCCAGAAATGTGAGACATAAATCTCTGCTGATTATAAGCCACCAGAGTCTGTGGTATTTTGTAAGAGCAGCCCAAATGGACTGAGACAGGAAGACACTGATTTACGATGACAAACATGCCACACTCTCAGCCTATATCTCCCCAACAAAATCTAACTCTGCTGGCCACTTCTGCCTCTCAGGTCCCAACAGTCTGAAAAGGGACCCCTCTGTTCCCCCAGGCATTACCCAGGTGGATTCCAACCATTTACTCTTCCTTCCCCAGACAACTGAGAACTATGGTACCCTCACAACCATCTCATCAGTAATCAATCAGTATGGCAGAGGTATTCAATAGGTGAACAGAAGGGGCAGAGAAGCGGGGCATGCTTACTAGGAAAAACAGCACAGTAATTATGAGATACCATCACCACCACCACCATGCCCAAAACCCTAATAAAGAGAAGCACCAAATATTTGAACTTTTCCTTTGGTATTTCCTGGGTTACAAGACGTAAGGTGGTGATTTTTTAACCCACCCTCAACTTTTTTTGACCTAAAAAAATCACAGAACCCAAGAATTTGGAGCTAGGTTGTCATTAGAAAGTATATACCCCTCAACTTTTAGTTGAGGAAACTTCTGCAAATTAGGAGGTGCACTGTGATTTATCCAAGATTATTAGGATTCAGAGAAAGTCCTATGATTAGAAACAAGACACCCCCCCACTTTGCTGTCCCTTATCCCATTGTGCCAAGTGGTGTCACCAGTCAGTCATCCAATGTCCCTTTCTAATTTAACTGGCACCAAACACACACACACACACAGGGGAATCATTCTTACAGTACAATTATTTCGTCATCATTGTTCATTCACAGGTGCATTTACAAATCATTTTGAGAAAATTCAAGTCTTAGCACTACGCATGACAAGCTTTAGACAAAATTCAACACCCATTTGTGATAAAAACCCTCCAGAAAGTAGGCATAGAGGGAACTCTGCTCAACATAATAAAGTCCATATATGACAAACCCACAGCCAACATTGTCCTCAATGGTGATGAATTTTGTCACATGCTTTGCTTGCATCCATTGAGATGATTATGTGACTTTTACTCTTTATTGTGTTAATGTGATGTACACATTTATTGATTCACATACATTCAACCATTCTTGTATCCCAGGGAGAACTCCCATTTGGTCATGGTGTATTATTCTTTTAACGTACTGTCAAATTTGGCTTGCTAGTATTTTGTGGAGGATTTTTATAACTATGTTGAATAGGTATATTGGCTGGGAGGGGAGGTGTGGAGAGTGACCTGTGCTCGCACACAGGCTTCTTCGTGGCTGCAGCAGCAGCCTTAGTGTCTCATGCCCGTCTCTGGGGTCCCCGCTGATAGCCACGGCTCGCGCCCATCACTGGAGCTCCTTTAAGCGGCGCTCTGAATCTCCTCTACTCACCCACCCTGAAACAATGGTCTCTTGGCTCTTAGGCAGCTCCAGACTTCTCCCGGACTCCCTCCCGGCCAGCCGTGGCACACTAACCCCTTCAGGCTGTGTTCACGCCGCCAACCCCAGTCCTCTCCCGGCTTCCGACCGAAGCCTGAGCCTCAACTCCCAGCCCCCACCAGCCCTGGCGGGTGAGCAGACGAGCCTCTCGGGCTGGTGAGTGCTGGTCGGCACCGCTCCTCTGCGGGAATCTCTCCGCTTTGCCCTCCGCGGCCTCGAAGCTCCCCCTCTGCCCACCCGCAGTCTCCGCCAGTGAAGGGGCTCCTGGTGTGTGGAAACCTTTCCTATTTCACAGCTCCCTCCCACTGGTGTAGGTCCCGGCCCTATTCTTTTGTCTGTGTTTTTCCTTTTTTCTTTTGCCCTACCCAGGTACGTGGGGAGTTTCTTGCCTTTTGGAATGCCTGAGGTCTTCTGCCAGTGTTCAGTAGGGGTTGTTCCACATGTAGATGTATTTCTGATGTATTTGTGGGGAGGAAGGTGATCTCCGCAGTTTACGTGCAGTGGGTATTCTGTCCTCAGATTGTTTCATCATCAACAATGGTCTAAACTTTTATTAAACCACAAACATAAGTTTCTATCACTGTAGTGATAGAAACTGTAGGATCTGCGCGTCCTACTCGTCCGCCATCTTGAAGCTCCTCTCAACAATTTTTTAAAAATTGTGAAAGATGAAACATACATGAAAAATTTGTGGAATTCCCTAAGCACCTCCCTGGACCTCAGAATCTGACAAAACATAGAGTGGATTCTACTATTCTCAAAACCCTGTCCTCAAACTATTTGGTTCCAAATACAATGCCAAGTATTTTTTGCTTGGAAAAATTCCAGCTCAGCTAGCAACATGAGGGACCAGAAATCTCCCAAGACAGCTTGATCCATCACAGTTTAGGTCAACGACCTGTGAAGTTAAAGGTTACAAAAAGAAAGAAAATCTTCTAAAGGGAATAAAAAATGGATACTCCCAAATGCTGGGTCACTGGGGCACTAAAGTAAGATCTATGGTCCCCTGCCATTGGCTGCTCTCCAGGGCACTGCAGAAGAGGCAACCACTTTATCTTATAATTGTAAGCACACAGAGGAGGAAAAACAATATATGTGAGGTTCACAAGAAAGCTACCAACCTTTCCAACAAGAAGGAGTAATGCTTCTGGCTCCCGGCCAAAAGGAATGCTAACCAAATGTTTCACATAAGGTCAGTTTCTCGAGTAGGGCAATGCTTTGAGCAACCCAAAGTATTTAAGTGGCCTCATTAATCTTCCTGTAACACCCCTAGTTGTAAATAGGTAGTGATGAGGAATACTGCCATATTCTTCAGGGAGAAAGGCAGTGGTGCAGAAGGTTAAGAGATTAGATTCTAGGAGCGTATTAGTTGTGTAGCTTAGGGGAGCTAGTCTCTGTTGCCAGATCCCCCCTCTCATCATAGAAGTACAAAGCAAGAGTTTAACCAGGCTGTAAAGGTTCAATTTTATGGCCATAGCAAATGAAAGTATAGGATCTTCTTCCCTTGGTGTGAACTTACTTTTTTTCAAATGCCTTGGAATAAAATTTGACATTGCACATTCAAATGTAGTAACCGTATTACTTTTAGGAGTGATACATGAGGAATACAGAAATCCAATAAGCTGAATAATTCAAATCACAAAGCCATTTAATTTGGCAGATACAAACTGACAATTGTGAAGCCCATTCATCCTTTCCCCACTAGATACCTGAGTGTGTGGTCTCCCTCTTCACCAGAGTGTATTTCTTTTTGACTATAGGACTGAATAACTCATTCTTGCCTCTCATCACATCCCCCAGTGGCCTATTAGCAGCAAATCACTAAGCACAACAACATATTCTCTGAGGTAGCAGTGATGGCCTTAATAGACAAAGTTCATTTGTGTCTTCATGTAAAGTAATAAAATTCAGCCAGCGTTAAAGAAAAGGTGGAGCCATCATGAGCATATTAACTAAATGACTCATTTTATCTAGAGACGCTATAAAACTCAACTCTGACCTCCATTAATTATGAAAGACACAGGGGTTTTAAAATGACATTCTCTTAGAATAACTCAATTGGTCTCTGATGAATATAGCTGTAAAATCAAAGGAAAAAATTCCATGTTCTTATTGAACATGTAGGTTAGAGGCTTGCTTATAACTGAGGAGCAGAAAATGGAATAATTAAGAAAGACAGACTTGCACTCGGCACTAAGAAAATCAAGTAAATTGAAAAGAGACAGTAAACCTATAAAAAATGTCTTAAACTACAGTGATAGAAACTTATGTTTGTTGTTTAATAAAAGTTTAGACCATTGTTGATGATGAAACAATCTGAGGACAGAATACCCACTGCACGTAAACTGTGACCATTTGGGTAAATCTGATAGTGAAGCTAGTCTCACCTGTACCTGTGCCAGCTTCATCCGCTCTGTGATTTCCGTTCACTGCACGATTCTATCTTAACTTTGTCAATATCCCACTGGCACAGAGCCTGACACTGTGACTTCCTTACATGACACCTGAATTTTCAGTTGCACTGATAGACCTAAAGATTAAAATATAAATGTGTGACTTTGAAGCTAAAGTAGTAACTATATCCTTTATAGCACAAAATGTTTTCATAAAAATTATTTTAATTATCTACATGTAAATATTTAATATCTCAATCACATCAAAATTTTAAGAATATGAAGATTTAATTTCAGCATGTAACCTTGTCATGTACTTCACGAACCTATCTATACTTGCTATTCCTAAGACTTTCACTATGCCGATCGATTCTAAACAAATTCTAGGAGCCTTTATTTTTTTCTTATTATAAGCCTTCCCGAAAATATCTCTTTAATGTTCTTTTCCTGTAAGTTTCTGGGAGTTTAATTCAGTTTTAATATTACCAGGTTATTTTAAAGATATAGTGCTATATTTAAATAGTGGGATCACATTCAGATCACAGTTTTTGAATGCTGATTTTTTTTTTTACTTTGCTAATATATTTTGAAATATGGTGACAATGTATAATATTATAATGTCATATTATGAACTACCTCCTCAGGCAGAATTTTTTCAACCCTCTTCAAAAAAAATAAATATATGTACTTTAGGCTGTAAAACATTTTAAATAATTCTGGTTTTATTATTGTTGTTATTATCATATGTGTCTAGTACTCACTGTTCCAAAATTATATTGGCTTATCTCATTACCTAGCCCAAAAAGTCTATTTCAAACCCCTGAAAAGTCTTGGTTACTATAAACAGGTTTCAAAGAATACATCAAAACCAAAATCAAACCATTTTAATAGTGCTCTTATATGTTTAAATACCAAGATTAAAAGGCACAGAAGTAGATGGATAACCTCTTACTATTTTGCAAGTAGAATCAAATAACAAAGGTGGATTTTTAGTGGCATGCAACAATTAAGACCAGTGTTGTTAGCAAATTTCAGAGATACGAAACCAGGAAAACGTTTTCCCATAAGCATATTTAGGGACAAAGTTATTAATCAATACTGTCAATAATCACACTGATAATTTCAATTTTATTATGTTCTAAATATTATGTGCAAATCTCTAAGTGCTTTGAGGATTACAGATGGTGACTTACTGCTCTAAATTTAACTCACGACTTCTGCTTTTGCTGGTCCACTGGGTGTTTGATCTGTTCCTTTCATTTTTCAGTTAATAGAGATCATTTTTCATTTGAAAAAATACCAACTGTGGTATTCTATGATTTCTTTAACCTGTGGTTTCCGAGGAATATTCACCTTTCGAATTATCTCCATATACACTATTTTTCTGGGTTATCTTCAGAGTTAATAAAATCTGAGACTTTTTTCTCATGTATCCTCAAATAATCGAAGAATTACAGCTCATTTCTCAAATGCTCAGTCCCAGCTGATGTCATTACAAGCCTCACTTTCCAATCTCACCTTTGACCCTTGCCCTCAGCCACCAATCGTGATTGGCCATCGACCACTGTCAAACCCAGCTCTGAAATACTTCTCAAATCTGACTTACCTCCATTTGCACTTTCACTGCCTAAGTTTAAGTTCTCACTACTGTCTCCTGATCCATAGCCCCCGACTGCTATCCATACCTCCAAACTCTAGTGCATTCTGCATGCAGTATGGTGGAAGCACCTCCCTAATGCAAATCTGAGCATGTAAGTGTATGGCCTTAGAAGTCTCCTGAGTTCCTACTGTCCTTAGCACAGGTTCTCAAATTTTCCAGGCCAGGAGAGATTACCAGAGGCTTGATTAAACCAAACATTCCAACATTACTTCTAGAAAGTCTAACTCAAATGTTCTGAGGAGAGGCGTGGCCATCAGCATTCTTGAAAGATTTCTCAGACCACTCTCCTGACTGCCGGAATTGGAACCTCTGGGCTAGAGGATGAAATCCCAGCTGCTCCATAATCTAATGCTCCAGCCTCATCTACAATTACTCCTCCCCTCAGTCACTAACAGGTCCAGTCAAGGTGAGTGCTTTTCAGTGTCATCAGGATCTCTGACTTCCCCATTCTATGGTCCTTCTGGCAGGAAGACTCTCTCCCACCTGCCAGACCCCTAATTCCTCTCCGAGGCCCCACTGAAAAAGCACCTTCTCAGTGCACCCTTTTCACCCCCAAGGACCATCACCTTTCTTTCCTCTTGGTGTTTCCAGGGCCCTTTATTCAGGCCTCCCTGGAGAACTTAATTGCTTGTATTCCTCATATCCACCAGGCCAGGAGTGAGGAAACCTTTTCATGGGCTAAGCAGCAAATACTGCACCTTTGTGGTCCTGTTGGAACTACTCATCTCCGCAGTGAAAGCAGGAAGGCAGCCACAGGCAATATGCAAATGAACAGATGTGGCTGTGTGCCAATAAAACTTTATTTACAAAATCAGGAGGCCAACCTAGGGGCCTTAGCCTGCCAACCCTTGCACTAGACTCTAAAGTCTTTATCAGGTAGAGACCGTTGCATCTTCATTTCACCAATGTCTAGGATACTCCCTGGCACACAGTAGGTTCAATAAATATTTGATGAATGAAGAGTAACTATGTGAACTAATAAATTCTGATGGACCCCATGTGGGACTGGCTAGGAAACAAGCTCTCAACACTCAAAACTTGTAGCACACACATGCACTCAAAGAGGTTGGTTAATTTTTATCACACTCCTTTGTTGACTCATTCAGGGAATATGGGAAAAGGGAAGACTGTATGTATATTTATAACCTAATAAGTCACTATTCTGCTAGGTCTATCTTCTCCCCACTTCCAGCAGAGAAGAAAATGCAGAGATTATTTTGTTTTTTATAACAGCGAAAGGAAGACAATGGTTGGACGTCTTTCCCACAGGAGTGTCCGCAGACGGCCTGTTTGTTACAAGCTCACACTCTGGGACCGCCTTCCAGGCCCCTGGATCAGCGAGCTGGAAGGAGGAGCAGAGGAAGCTTCATTCTGCGTGAATGCCCGGGTGACACTTAGGTGCACTGCTGTTGGTAAATTCTGGGCAGAAAGGTACCAAAGCAGGTAGACAAAGAATGGATTATCTTTTTGAACACAGATTAGGTTAATTGATCAAACAGGCCTATTGGCAGACAGGGGAGAAGAGGGAGAAGGAGAAAGACAAGCAAAGAGAATCTTAAGAGCAAAACACACCTATGAATCAAGAGCCATCAGGGAGAAGGAAATATTTAACCCTTAAAGTACAGTTTAAAAAAACTTCCTGTTGGGGTGGGCTAAAAATGAAAAGCAGAAATGACAGCTCCATCCTTCCTTTCATCACCAGCTGTTTTCCCAAGTCCTATTTAATGTAAATACAATGTCAACATCATCATTACCTCGGATTTCGTTGCATGATGGGGGTTTACTGCTTTTTGGATTCACTCATAATTGCTGATTTCACTCCACTTAGCGAGAGTTCCCTTTAATGGTATAAACTTGACTAAAATGTGCCCTTTGGAAAACAGAAAGAAGCTGTGGCTACTGGAAGCAGAATTGCTGATCTCGTAAAAATCTCCAGTTTTTCTTTGAATTATAGACTGCTTCCAACAGATTAATGCCAAGGTAAAACTTTAAAAGAAAAACAGTAATTATAACCACCAGAAAAAGAGAGAATTCTATTGGTCAGTTTTCAAAGGTGACACTTATGTGACTCTAAAATTTAGCTCCACTTGTTTAGAACCAATGGCAAAATCATTCTGAAAGGAGGAATTTACGCTAATTACATAGAAGCCTGCTCATTCATTTAATGTGGTTTTATGAGAACTTATGCTTGGAATACTTAAAGCAAATTCAGTCCCAGCGTAACAAAAAGAAAGTTCATCTTTCCTTTTTATCTTTACTTCTGAAGATTCAAGCCATGGGCAAAACAATCGTTTAAAGTAATACACTAAAATTTGTCAAGACCAATTTGCTGTGACTGTAGGAAAGACCAAGCTTTGTCTTGAAAGCACTTGGGTTTTAGTTTTTTTTATTTTTAGTAGTAAACATGCTGATTAGAAATCCATACTATTTGTCACACAGATACGGGTACAGAAATATCTTTCAGTATATGGAAATAGTCTATTGACTGTAATGGCAAGTCAAAGAGTTCCGTACAAGGCACACACATGGCTCTGGGCTGGTACCCACATGGGTCAGCTGTTGGAGTAGACCCAGGCATCTCTGCTACCCTTTCAGTTGATATCTTCATAATGTTCCCTTTTAGTAGAGTTGAAATTAATAGTTTCCCAAGACATACATAAATCTTATATTTGTCATCAGTTATGATTTTCACCTGACCCAGTGTTGGGTCCATGAGCTTCAATCCCATCACCTTAATCGCTGGCAGATGGGTGAGACTCCTGGACTCACAGGCACTTGCGTGAGAGCTCACAGGTGAGTGTCCTTCCTAAAATATCACAGGTTGCAAGACTATGCCCTTCAATGATATGTTTCTATTACACTGAAGCTTGTTAGAAAAGAGTGAGATAACCAGAAGTCAACTTACAGGAAGAAAATGAAGAAAGACCAAGAAACAACAGAAAAGCTGAAATAAACTCACTTTCTCTTTGAAGAGAAGCTCTTTTTTTCATTACTATTGTATAGCTTTACACTTTACAAAAATATGGCTAATTTGTAAATGCCCTGATTATTGTCAAACACTGCTTTGTGTATGGACCAAGTTAGTTGCCATTTGGAATAACATGTGAATTCGGCACAGAATCACTTGTCATGCATACACTGAACCCCAAACACTAAAGACAGATTCATCTGGAGAATAAAATGTCATCGCTCTCTCTTAGATCTGCTGTTACAATCCTATACACCACGAGACTGAAACTTTTATCAACTTTGTGAACTATTATTACTATCATTACTTTTATAATTATACACAAACCTCTAAATGTCAACATAGTCTTTCATTCGGAATTTTCATGTATATATAAAGTAGAAACTGCTTTTAGTAGGTTCTTTTAACAAAGAAGTATACAAATCATCCATAAAATATTATCCCAGTAGTATAAACAAACAGAAATCAAATACTGCGGGGGTATTACTGAAAAGGTTAACTGTGATTATTTCTGAAATTGTGTTTTTTCTTTATGCTTTACAGTATTTTCTACACTCTCTAAAATGAAAGTTCCTGAGTCTCATCACTGAAAATACAAACATTATTAGTTTTTAAAGACGCACGGGGGCTTCCCTGGTGGCGCGGTGGTTGAGAGTCCGCCTGCCGATGCAGCGGACGCGGGTTCGTGCCCCGGTCCGGGAGGATCCCACGTGCCG
>NC_041221.1:23488209-23493337 GCF_002837175.3 Physeter macrocephalus
GTTGAGAGTCCGCCTGCCGATGCAGGGGACACGGGTTCCTGCCCCGGTCCGGGAGGATCCCACATGCCGCGGAGCGCCTGGGCCCGTGAGCCGGGGCCGCTGAGCCTGCGCGTCCGGAGCCTGTGCTCCGCGACGGGAGAGGCCACAACAGTGAGAGGCCCACTTACCCCAAAAAAAAAAAAAAAAAAAAAAAAAAAAAGACGCATGGGTTAAAACAGAATATGAATATCAATGCTTTTAAAATAATATGAAAGATTACGTGCACCTTGGAAATGGTAAATGTAAGGATCCTTGCAGAAATTGCATGAATTCAGATGCAACTACCTTCTGGTACTACACAACCACAAATCACCTAAAGAGAAGTGGCTTTTGGGGTTGGTTTTGTTTGTTTGTTTTTGTTTTGCAGCAGGAGAACTTCTTTTTGCAAAGAATTTTTAACTGATTTCAATTTCAGGAACATAAAGTATCACTGGTATAAAGTGAAACCATCCAATAAATGGCTTTACAAGGCCCAGTGCTAACTATGAAAAAACAAAAATACTATCACTGTATTTTTCCACTGCTCATATATTTAAACCATTACGGATTTCTGCAATATACACCTGCTATCTAAACTTCTTTTGCTAGGTCAGGCCCTCCTAAACAGGAATCTGAGGGCTGGGTTATTTTTAAAGTTTTATAACTGCCTCACACTCCCTCTCAAACGTTCTGAGCCTAATCCCAGCAACCACCTTAGGTAAAATTGCTATTCTCCGCACTCAGTGGTATCTGCCCGAAATGCATATGCACACGCATGCCGAAACCCACAGATACCCACACAGCTGCCCCCCCACTGCACGCTTACAGGATGCCTGTCGTTGTGACAATCTCTCTTCCTGGATTATTTCACTTAATCCTCACAACAGCTGAAAGGGGTAGAAATAATTATATCAACTTTACAGATAAGAAAATTAGACTCCGAAATGGGCTCAAGGTCATGCAGTTAAGCAAGTCCATCTTACCCCTTTCTTTCGTTTCGTTACTGAGTATCCACAATGTACCACGTCCTGTTCTAGAATAGAAGTACAGCCCATGCTCCCAGGGTTGCTTATCTGAAATTCAAGTTTAACTGCACATCCTGAACTTTTATGTGCTAAGTCTGGTGACCCTATTGCTCCTGGTCACCATGGCACAGTGCAAGCTAGGTTGACTCAGCGGGTAGGCCAGTCCCTCCCATGGCTGGTCTGGGACTGGGGTGAAACGAGATGGATGGAGATCTGAAGAAACTCTGGGATGGAGACCTCCAGGGAGGCTGGGATGGAGACTTCCAGGACTGCTGGGATAGAGACTGCCAGGGATACTGGGATGGGGACCTCCAGGGAGGCTGGGATGGAGACTTTCGGGGACACTCAGCAGGAAACCTTCAGGCAGGCTGGGATGGAGGCCTCAAGGAATAATAGAATGGAGCCCTCCAGGGATACCGGGATGGAGACTCTCAGGAATAGGTGTCCCCTGGGGACAATTCTCAGGTGCTGTCTGTAGTCAGGACAGAACTACGGTGATGTCTCTTCCAAATCTTAGTTTTCTCAGTGGCTTCTCACATCCCCATTAGGAGAATCTGTGTCACTGACCAAAAGCCTACCACCTGCAGAGTGTAGGCATATATGTGACACTGCCCTGTTTGTGTAGTGCCGAGGACCTCCAGAAACAACGGAGAGTCTTTTGAGTCAAGCTCACAGGAAACAGGAAAACTGTTTCCAAAGCTCTTTAGAGTTGAATGAGACATGCAGGACTCAGCTACACCAGTTGAGGTCATATTTGCACCTGCTACCCCCTTCCCCTTGGCTAAGGGTGAGAGTCCATTTTCCCTAAGGATTAGCTTTGGGGTTTAGAGACTGCTACCCACTGTGTCTTGCCCAACTGTAGGCATCTGGAATAAATCTGCTACACCTCCAGCCCCCCTTTCCCTAAGTGTCCTATGCAGAGGGTCACACATACAAATCAAACCCTGGAAATAAATATGGTGAATCAACAGATACCTTTGAGCTTCTACCCGGAGGAGAAAGTGTGCTACATTTTAGAGAAAACAAGAAAAGACAGCCACATCCTCTACCATCTGGTACGTCACTATCTGAGAATGGGAAAGGGGAGAGTGACACGCGAACAGAAATAATGCAATAAGTGCAGTAATGAAGAGAGATGGCAGGTGCGCCACCAGAACCGTACAGAGCAGGGAACATAGCAGCTCAGTCCCAAAGGAGGACCCTTGAGCCAGATCTTTACAACGAGTATGAGTTCACCCAGTGGATAACTTGAGATGTGGGTGGGTGGTTAGCTAATATTCTAGGAAGCAAAAGAGTTTACCAAATCCCAGAGGCAAGAAAGAGAACATTCTATAGTTGTGGGCAACATAAATAATTCCACGTGCCTGGACTATGTGAGAATGAAAAGTGTGTCTCTATAGGATGTAGGACGACAAGCCAGAGGGTCTGATGGGCCACACCAAAAGAGCCTAATAAGTCCAAATTAATCCAGATGATCCCTGGAGAAAATAGTATTTCTGTAACATAAGTGAAGGCATTCAAGTCATAAGAGCTCCAGTAGGAGCTACTGAGGGGTGTATTTTTAAAAGATGACTTTGGCCATGGTATGCAGAAGGAGGAGAAAATCTGGAGGCCAGGAGACCAGTTAAAAAGCCCTGCAGGGCATGGCCCAGGCTCCCAGTGATGGAATTTGATGGAAGTCAGCATTAGAAATCCCCCATGTAGGCCCAATGGGCTGAAGTAAGTACAAGAATACCAAGTAAGCCCATCCAATCCATACTCACTGTCCACTCAATAAACACTAAAAGAGATACAAGTGACATGTTAAGTGCCAGGAACTAAGCCAACTTCTGTCTGTTCATTTAAGTTATGACCGTACGTCTTGAGTCTTCAAGTGTTGGGTGGATGAACGAGGTCTTCTTAAGATCTGAGAGCAAAAGCAGTGATTCTAGAAACTGTTCAGTGTTTGTCCAGAGCTTAAGCCAGAGTTGGCTTCACTCATGTAGAAACTGCACAACCTCTCTTGCTATGAAAGGTATGTTTCATAATCTACGACATTTGGCCAAAACAGATAATGTGAACTCCTCTGCCTAAAGTGCTTTCCTTGAAGGCCAGAAGAGTCCAAATCTACAAATCATCTCTTTGGATTATTACATCATTTTTCCTAAGAGATGAATATAAAATGTTTTTTAAACTTCATTCTCAAAACACACTGGCAGGATAGGTGATTTGAAGGCAGGGATTACACATGTTTTCTAAGGCAGTCATGGTAAATACGAAGGATGCAACACAAGATCTGTTCTGATTGGGTTCCAGTGGCCTCACCTTCAAACTGGAAGGTTAGGCATTGACCTGGAGACAGGAGCACGTGCTCCTTAAGAGAAATAAATCATAACAACTCCCTTGAATTCTCAATTGACTGGTAAATATCATAATGGGGATCACAAAGAAAGGTAGTGATGGGTGTTGGAATGCATATCAAGGTCTCCTGATGTCTAGAATTGTGCTGAAGAGTATACTGACAAATAAGAACATGGTTTTTGGGGTCAAACTGTTTGGGTCTGAAACCTGGGTCCATCTTTGATTAAACATAATAAATGTGTCATAAATAACATATTTATCCACCTTCTGTCTCAATTTCCTCATCTCTGAAATAGGAATGGTGACAATACCTACCTCTCAGGTTTCACAGGTGGAAAAAATAAATGAATTCATGTTAGAACTGCTCCTGGCACTTGGGAAACACCCAATAAACTCTTGCTATAAAGAGCAGCAGTCATCTTATTAGTTGTAGCACACTTCATGACACTCGTACGGAATTTCATTCTTAGATGAAACATTACTTAGCACTCGTCAACTATGGCAGAGAAGCTCATGTGTAAATGCAGAGATGTCAGATGAAGTCCGAAAATATCTGCGGAGGCAAAATGTAAGCTCTCTCACCTTGCTCCTACAAGAAGTTCTTTCTGTCCTGGGTCAAATGTTAACTGCGAGAAATCCACAGCATTCTTCGCTCTGAACTCCTGCAACCAGGGGCCAATTTCTAAAGAGGAAAAATAAATAAATAAAAAGATAAAAATGAATGTTTCCCTCCCCCCCTCTGGGGACCACAGACAATGCACATCAGGTAGCAAAAATTACATTTCAGAGGATTTGAAGGTACCCCCAGGTGATCATTTAGGGGCCACTGGAGGTTTCTGTCAGGGTGTCACATAATCCACACTGAGAATGTGTAAAACATAGAGGGCAGCCACCCAATAAAAAGGGAGCAAAGCATCAATGCTTGGTTGTGATTTACAAGCCAGATGTGCATTTTCCTTTTGCCTCTGGACTGGGCAGAAAATAACACAGCACTCACACGATTCATTAGAGGAATACTGAATGCAAACAAGATCATTTCCTGTGCAGCTTGATGGGAAGGAGCCAAAGACGTGGAAAAATCACAAAAGCCACAGAAGCACCATCTGCCTTCTTTCAAAGTGGACATTCCATTTCCCTGTCCTTTAGATTTCTATTTGGGCCCCAAGATTAGACTAGTTAAACACTCTCAGTCCTTTCTAGATGAGAAATTCACAGTAAATTCTAGGCCTCATTTGCATTTTTTTTCTAAGGGAAATCAGAAAATAGCCACTCTTTAGAGACAGGTTTTTTACAAGCACTGTTAACTCCTATTAAATGACCTCCAGCTTAGAGTCCGATTATTACAACATGATAGTATTTGAAGAGGGATAGAACTCAGCCTTATTAGCCATTTTTGCAACTTTCATTAGCTCATTTCTGACACAGAAAAAATCTTCAGTGAGTTGCCTGCCGGTTGCGCTGAACCTTATCATTATCCTCGACAACTAACCATGTGATCTGATTTGTCTTTTTCCTTGAGTTTAATATTTTGAGAGATATCACACTGACTAAACAGGTGCATGACAACTGGCAAATTGACAGTTATTGGTTTGCAGAAAAAGTGTGTAGCACAGAAAAAATCTCTTCCACAAAAACAGATGCTAATATGGAAATATGCCCATGTCTTAACACATGTCTTAGAGCTTCCCTGGTGGCGCAGTGGTTGAGAGTCCGCCTGCCGATGCAGGGGAACCGGGTTCGCGTCC
>NC_041221.1:23493611-23495637 GCF_002837175.3 Physeter macrocephalus
ATGTCTTGCAGAAAGGCCTTTGTTGACGTAAATGAGGTAGATTATTTTCAAGCAATAGCTTTGTGTAACGAATATGGCTTTTCTCTACTATCAGTTATTGGGGGAAAAAACAGACATGAACTGAAAGTTCTATTCTGCTTAAAGGAAACCAGTGTTGAGTTATATAGAGATCTGTATTTGATTTTTGATATTTTCATGATATCTTGATTGTTTTTACTATTTTATATAAAATTCTTCATTTTATAGGCAAGGCAATTTTTTTAAAAATCCTTATTTATTGCAAAATAAGTACAAGGTCCTGGAGCTATAAAAAGATGTTAATAAATGATCTGCTCCAGGAGTTTTTAATTCAGTTAGGGAAGGAGCACAAATATCTTCTTTAAACACAGTATCTATAGATACAAGATCTTTACAGGTATTTGTAGGGTTACAGGAAGTATTCATACATAGAAATGAGAGATGGCTGAGGGGTTTAGGGACCAGGAAAAGAGAGATCTGACCAGAGATTCACAGAACAGATGTGTCCTGAGGAAGCAAGAGTGCCATGTGGGAGACATGGTGCCCCCTGTGGCTGTAACTGGTATTGCTCATATTCACTCCTATAGGGCCCCTAATCAGTTTCTCTGCTCTTGGGTGAGAACACTAAGGCTCTTATGTCTGCATTGCTCACTGCAATGCCTACAGCTCAAGGTACAGTACCATGAATGTATAGGCAATACTAAATGTGTGGAATGAAAAAGTAAGAATAAGCTAGGGTTCTGTCTGTCCGTTTTTTTTTAATTACTTAAAAATTTTTTTTCTTAATAATTATTTTTTATTTCTTATTTTAATAACTTTATTTTATTTTATTTTATCTTCTTCTTTCTTTCTTTCTTTTTTTTCTCCCTTTTATTCTGAGCCGTGTGGAGGGCAGGCTCTTGGCGTTCCAGCCAGGTGTCAGAGCTGTGCCACTGAGGTGAGAGAGCCAAGTTCAGGACACTGGTCCACAAGAGACCTCCCAACGCCATGTAATATCAAAAGCCGGAAATCTCCCAGAGATCTCCATCTCAACACCGAGACGCAGCTCCATTCAACAACCAGCAAGCTACAGTGCTGGATGCCCTATGCCAAACAACTAGCAAGACAGGAACACAACCCCATCCATTAGAGAGAGGCTGCCTAAAATCATAATAAGGCCACAGACCCCCAAAACACACCACCAGACATGGACCTGCCCACCAGAAAGACAAGATACAGCCTCATCCACCAGAACACAGGCACTAGTCACCTCCAACAGGAAGCCTACACAACCCACTGAACAAACCTTAGCCACTAGGGACAGACACCAAAAAAAACGGGAACTACGAAACTGCAGCCTGCTAAGTTAACCAAAATGACAAAACAGAGAAACACACAGCACGTGAAGGAGCCAGGCATAAACCCATCAGACCTAACAAATGAAGAGGAAATAGGCAGTCTACCTGGAAAAGAATTCAGAATAATAATAGTAAAGATGATCCAAAATCTTGGAAATAAAATGGAGAAAATACAAGAAAAGTTTAACAAGGACCTAGAAGAACTAAAGAGGAAACAAACAGTGATGAACTACACAATAAATGAAATGAAAAATTCTCTAGAATGGATCAAGAGCAGAATAACTGAGGCAGACGAACGGATAAGTGACCTGGAAGATAAAATAGTGGAAATAACTACTGCAGAGCAGAATAAAGAAAAAAGAATGAAAAGAATTGAGGACAGTCTCAGAGACCTCTGGAAAAACATTAAACACACCAACATTCGAATTATAGGGGTCCCAGAAGAAGAAGAGAAAAAGAAAGGGACTGAGAAAATATTTCAAGACATTACAGTTGAAAACTTCCCTAATATGGGAAAGGAAATAGTTGATCAAGTCCAGGAAGCACAGAGAATCCCATACAGGATAAATCCAAGGAGAAACACACCAAGACACATATTAATCAAACTATCAAAAATTAAACACAAAGAACAAATATTAAAAGCAGCAAGGGAAAAACAACAAATAACACAT
>NC_041221.1:23502997-23503324 GCF_002837175.3 Physeter macrocephalus
ATAATAGTAAAGATGATCCAAAATCTTGGAAATAAAATGGAGAAAATACAAGAAAAGTTTAACAAGGACCTAGAAGAACTAAAGAGGAAACAAACAGTGATGAACTACACAATAAATGAAATGAAAAATTCTCTAGAATGGATCAAGAGCAGAATAACTGAGGCAGACGAACGGATAAGTGACCTGGAAGATAAAATAGTGGAAATAACTACTGCAGAGCAGAATAAAGAAAAAAGAATGAAAAGAATTGAGGACAGTCTCAGAGACCTCTGGAACAACGTTAAATGCACCAACATTTGAATTATAGGGGTCCCAGAAGAAGAAGAG
>NC_041221.1:23503630-23512538 GCF_002837175.3 Physeter macrocephalus
CAGCACCACCAAACCAGCTTTACAACAAATGCTACAGGAACTTCTCCAGGAGTGAAACACAAGAGAAGGAAAAGACCTAAAATAACAAACCCAAAACAATTAAGAAAATGGTAATAGGAACATACATATTGATAACTACCTTAAATGTAAATGGATTAAATGCTCCAACCAAAAGACATAGACTGGCTGAATGGATACAAAAACAATACCCATATATATGCTGCCTACAAGAGACCCATTTCAGACCTAGGGACACATACAGACTGAAAGTGAGGGGAGGATGGAAAACGATATTCCATGCAAATGGAAATCAAAAGAAAGCTGGAGTAGGAATTCTAATATCAGACACAATAGACTTTAAAACAAAGACTATTACAAGAGACAAAGAAGGACACTACATAATGATCAAGGATCAATCCAAGAAGAAGATATAACAATTGTAAATATTTATGCACCCAACGTAGGAACACCTCAATAGATAAGGCAAATACTAACAGCCATAAAAGGGGAAATCGACAGTAACACAGTCATAGTAGGGGACTTTACACTGCACGTTCACCAATGGACAGATCATCCAAAGTGAAAATAAATAAGGAAATACGAGCTTTAAATGATACATTAAACAAGATGGACTTAATTGATATTTATAGGACATTCCATCCAAAAACAACAGAATACACATTCTTCTCCAGTGCTCATGGAACATTCTCCAGGATAGATCATATCTTGGGTCACAAATCAAGCTTTGGTAAATTTAAGAAAATTTAAATTGTATCAAGTTTCTTTTCTGACCAAAACGCTATGAGACTACATATCAATTACAGGAAAAAATCTGTAAGAAATACAAACACGTGGAGGCTAAACAACACACTACTTAATAACCAAGAGATCACTGAAGAAATCAAAGAAATCAAAAAATACCTAGAAACAAATGACAATGAAAACACAACAACCCAAAACACATGGGATGCAGCAAAAGCAGTTCAAAGAGGGAAGTTTATAGCAATACAATCCTACCTTAAGAAACAAGAAACATCTCAAATAAACAACTTAACCTTACATCTAAAGCAATTAGAGAAAGAAGAACAAAAAAACCCCAACGTTACCAGAAGGAAAGAAATTATAAAAATCAGATCAGAAATAAATGAAAAAGAAATGAAGGAAATGATAGCAAAGATCAATAAAACTAAAAGCTGGTTCTTTGAGAAGATAAACAAAATTGATCGACCATTAGCCAAACTTATCAAGGAAAAAAGGGAGAAGAGTCAAATCAATAGAATCAGAAATGAAAAAGGAGAAGTAACAACTGACACAGCAGAAATACAAAGGATCATGAGAGATTACTACAAGCAACTCTATGCCAATAAAATGGACAACCTGGAACAAATGGACAAATTCTTAGAAATGCACCACCTTCCGAGACTGAACCAGGAAGAAATAGAAAATATGAAGAGACCAGTCACAAGCACTGAAATTGAAAATGTGATTAAAAATCTTCCAACAAACAAAAGCCCAGGACCAGATGGCTTCACAGGAGAATTCTATCAAACATTTAGAGAAGAGCTAACACCTATGCTTCTCAAACTCTTCCAAAAGATAGCAGAGGGAGGAACTCATTCCCAAACTCATTCTAAGAGACCACCATCACTCTGATACCAAAACCAGACAAAGATATCATAAAAAAAGAAAACTAGAGGCCAATATCACTGACGAACATAGATGCAAAAATCCTAAACAGAAAACTAGCAAACAGAATCCAACAGCACATTAGAAGGATCATACACTATGATCAACTGGGGTTTATCCCCGGAATGCAAGGATGCTTCAATATACGCAAATCAATCAACGTGATACACCATAATAACAAATTGAAGGAGAAAAACCATATGATCATCTCAATAGATGCAGAGAAAGCTCTTGACAAAATTCAACACCCATTTATGATAAAAACCCTGCAGAAAGTAGGCATAGAGGGAAATTTCCTCAACATAATAAAGGCCATATATGACAAACCCACAGCCAACATCATCCTCAATGGTGAAAAACTGAAACCATTTCCACTAAGATCAGGAACAAGACAAGGTTGCCCACTCTCACCACTCTTATTCAACATAGTTTTGGAAGTTCTAGCCACAGCAATCAGAGAAAAAAAAGAAATAAAAGGAATCCAAATAGGAAAAGAAGAAGTAAAGCTGTCACTATTTGCAGATGACATGATATTATACATAGAGAATCCTAAGGATGCTACCAGAAAACCACTAGAGCTAATCAATGAATTTGGTAAAGTAGCAGGATACAAAATTAATGCACAGAAATCTCTGGCATTCTTATACACTAATGATGAAAAATCTGAGAGTGAAATTAAGAAAACACTCCCATTTACCACTGCAACAAAAAGAATAAAATATCTAGGAATAAACCTACCTAAGGAGACAAAAGACCTGTATGCAGAAAATTATAAGACAGTGATGACAGAAATTAAAGATGATACAAATAGATGGAGAGATATACCATGCTCTTGGTTGGAAGAATCGACATTGTGAACATGAATATAGTACCAAAGCAAGCTACAGATTCAATGCAGTCCCTATCAAACTACCACTGGCTTTTTCACAGAACTAGAACAAAAACTTTCACAATTTGTATGGAAATACAAAAGACCCAGAAGAGCCAAAGCAATCTTGAGAAAGAAGAACGGAGCTGGAGGAATCAGGCTCCCTGACTTCAGACTCTACTACAAACCTACAGTAATCAAGAGAGTATGGTACTGGCACAAAAACAGAAATATAGATCAATGGAACAGGAGAGAAAGCCCAGAGATAAACCCACGCACATATGGTCACCTTATCTTTGATAAAGGAGGCAAGAATACAGAGTGGAGAAAAGACAGCCTCTTCAATAAGTGGTGCCTGGAAAACTGGACAGCTACATATAAAAGAATGAAATTAGAAGACTCCCTAACACCATACACAAAAATAAACTCAAAATGGATTAAAGACCTAAATGTAAGGTCAGACACCATCAAACTCTTAGACGAAAACATAGGCAGAACACTCTATAACATAAATCAGAGCAAGATCCTTTTTGACCCACCTCCTAGAGAAATGGAAATAAAAACAAAAATAAACAAATGGCACCTAATGAAACTTAAAAGCTTTTGCACAGCAAAGGAAATCATAAACAAGACGAAAAGACAACCCTCAGAATGGGAGAAAATATTTGCAAATGAAGCAACTGACAAAGGATTAATCTCCAAAACATACAAGCAACTCATGAAGCTCAGTATCAAAAAACACAAACAGCCCAATCCAAAAATGGGCAGAAGACCTAAACAGACATTTCTCCAAAGAAGATACACAGATTGCCAACAAACACATGAAAGAATGCTCAACATCATTCATCATTAGACAAATGCAAATCAAAACTACAATGAGATATCATCTCACACTGGTCAGAATGGCCATCATCAAAAAATCTACAAACAATAAATGCTGGAGACAGTATGGAGAAAAGCCAACCCTCTTGCACTGTTGGTCGGAATGTAAATTGATACAGCCACTATGGAGAACAATATGGAGGTTCCTTAAAAAACTACAAACAGAACTACCATAAGACCCAGCAATCCCACTACTGGGCACATACCCTAAGAAAACCATAATTCAAAAAGAGCCATGTACCAAAATGTTCATTGCAGCTCTATTTATAATAGCCGGGATATGGAAGCAACCTAAGTGTCCATTAACAGACAAATGGATAAATAAGATGTGGCACATATATACAATGGAATATTACTCAGTCATAAAAAGGAATGAAACTGAGTTATTTGTAGTGTGGTGGATGGACTTAGAGACTGTCATACAGAGTGAAGTAAGTCAGAAAGAGAAAAACAAATACCACATGCTAACACATATATATGGAATCTAAAAAGAAAAAAGAGTAAAAACAAATAAAGAAATGGTCAGAAGAACCTAGGGGCAACACGGGAATAAAAATGCACACCATTGTAAAGCAATTATACTCCAATAAAGATGTTAAAAAAATTGAAAGAAAAGAGAGAAAAAAGGAGAGGAGAGAAAAGAAAAGCAATGGCAACTCAAAGAACCTTTGGGAAAGGTATATTGAAATATAACTGTAAAAAATTTACCTACAGGTTACCTCCTAGAGTAATGGAAATAAAAACAAAAATAAACAAATGGGACCTAATGAAATGTACAAGCTTTTGCAGAGCAAAGGAAGCTAAAAACAAGATGAAACAACCTTCAGAACGGGAGAAGATATTTGCAAACGAATCAATGGACAAAGTATTAATCCCCAAAATATATAAACAGTTCATGCAGCTCAATATTAAAAAAACAAATAACCCAATCCAAAAATGGGCAGAAGGCCTAAATAGACCTTTCTCCAAAGAAGGCATACAGATGACCAAGAGGCACATGAAAAGCTGCTCAACCTCACTCATTATTAGAGAAATGCAAATCAAAACTACAGTGGGGTATCACCTCACACCTGTTAGAATGGGCATCATAAGAAAATCTACAAACAACGAATGCTGGAGAGGGTGTGGAGAAAAGGGAACCCTCTTGCACCGCTGGTGGGAATGTAAATAGATACAGCCACTATGGAGAACAGTATGGAGGTTCCTTAAAAAAACTAAAAATAGAACTACCATATGACCCAGCAATCCCACTACTGGGACTATACCCAGAGAAAACCATAAATCAAAAAGACACATGCACCCCAACGTTCATTGCAGCACTCTTTACAATAGCCAGGTCATGGAAGCAACCTAAATGCCCATCGACAGACGAATGGATAAAGAAGTTGTGGTACATATGTACAACAGAATACTACTCAGCCATAAAAAGCAACAAAATTAGGACATTTGTAGAGACGTGGATGGACTTAGAGACTGTCATAAAGAGTGAAGTAAGTCAGAAAGAGAAAAACAAATATCGTATATTAATGCATATATATGGAATCTAGAAAAATGGTACTGATGAACCAGTCTGCAAGGCAGAAGTAGAGACACAGATGTAGAGAAGTAACGTATGGACACCAAGGGGGGAAAGCGTGGGGGGTGGGTAGTGGGGGGATTGGGAGATTGGGATTGACACGTAGACACTAATAGGTATAAAATAGATAACTAATAAGAACCTGCTGTATAAAAAATAATAATAAAATAAAATTTTAAAAAAATTTTACTTACAGGTTAAATAGTCTGGACTTGACCTCCTCTGTGATAGCAAGGCTCTGAAAAGTTTGCA
This sequence comes from Physeter macrocephalus, assembly GCF_002837175.3. NCBI lineage: Eukaryota > Metazoa > Chordata > Mammalia > Artiodactyla > Physeteridae > Physeter > Physeter macrocephalus. The sequence continues at coordinate 23,508,895 of NC_041221.1, forward strand.
AGCAAGCACTCAACACATTAAAGCAAATATCTTAGGAATACAAATGAGCCATTGATAGGCAGGAAAGAGGAGGGAATGGAGGCAAGAATATTAGCTGTAAAAACTAAAAACGAGGGCTTCCCTGGTGGCGCAGTGGTTGAGAGTCCTCCTGCCGATGCGGGGGACACAGGTTCATGCCCTGGTCCAGAAAAATCCCCCATGCCGCAGAGCGGCTGGGCCCGTGAGCCATGGCCACTGGGCCTGCGCGTCCGGAGCCTGTGCTCCGCAACGGGAGAGGCCACAACGATGAGAGGCCCGCGTACCGCAAAAAACAAAACAAAAAAACTAAAAACCATTCAATTTAGGTAGTGGCTATGAAAATGCAAAGAAGATGTGATGCGAGAGTCCGGTTGGCCTCATAACTAATTGGAGAAGAGGCCAAAGGGAATAAGTTAAAGAAAACAAAACAGTTTTGAGATTCAATGAAGACAAGAATAATGATGACTGAGACATAGATGTCAGGGGTAAGGCTGGTTTTAGAGAAAGCTAATGGCTTCAGGGGAGACCAGGAAGAATGTTACCTATGAAAAATTTCCAGTGACATGTTGACACCAAAGTCAGTCATCGCTAAGCTTCCCTAAGACCTAGAAGTGTCAATCGAGTTGTTTTAGTTCGAGAGGCTCATCCTACAGATTGGAAACCCATGACCAGGGAGCCCTGCCAGAACTACAGTCTTGAGTGCACTTCTAGGGCTCCAGCCCCCCAAACTCACAGCTGCCAGAGCTGGGCACATGTCATATTCAAGGCATTCAGGGGCTCTAGGTTGTGTGAGGGAGGAACAGAAGGCCAAGGGCTGACCCTTCTATTCCAGAGTGGAAATGTGAGCTGCATAAGGGGAGAGAAGACTGAAAAGGCAGGGGAAGAACAGTTAACGCTTCTCCCGTGCATCCATCTTTCTTTCCATTGAGAAGAATTGCAAGAGAGTGATCAAAAGGAACCAGGATGAAGAGACATATTTCAGATTTTGGTTCCTACACTGAGCAACAGGAAAGTGACTACACTACTTCCTAAAGTAACTTCAAGCAATAAAAGGAGTCACATAAAGAGGGGAAAATGAGTTCACACCATAGAGTTCTGTCAATACTGCTCAATTTTCCTTATTTAAATTTCTAATGAGCTCCCCCATTAAAACTGTATATTTTTATGGTTAACACTAGATCAAAGTTGGTCAATCTGCATATTCTCTTCTTTTCTTATTTCCTTGTGTGTCCCCCTCCAGAGGGTTGGAATATCTCACGATATTTGCATAATGCACAATCTTCTACGTTACTGGTTACCATGAGGGCCTTGATGGAAAGTTCCTGCACCAATCCATCTCTCTAACTGAAAATATGCCTGCATCATTACATACCCTTTCGACTTCCTATATAAGATCAGAATCACAGTGTTCCATTCTCTTTTTGAAGACCAGTCCCTCCAACTTTTCTTCAATCTCATCTCTTCCTTCCTCTTTAATCCCGTCCCTAAATTACCTCTTCTTTCCTCTATCATCTCCAGTGTTACCAAGTCCCCTCCCCTCTGCCTGTAAGAATATGCGTACTCCCGGCATTTAACAAAAAACTTTTTAAAACACATTTTTATTACACTCCTTTGTTATTACAGATTCAAAGAGCCAAACAATATACGTAATAAACTCCCAAGTGCAGTATGTTAAAAAGAGCTCAGTTGGTTTTACATGTAAATTTTGCCACCTCCTTAAGGAACATATAGTCCCAGTTTTACACAAATTATCTCAGAGATTAGACAAAGGAGTAAAGCTTCTCTTCTCTCTGCAGTTTTGAAGCTATTATAATCTTCATAATCTCGATACCAAAGCTGGACAGGATATTATGAAGAAAGGGAAATCCTGGGCATCCCTCATTTAAGAACAGGGCTGAACATATTCCTAGGTTAGCATATGACACACAGTGATATGCACACACACAAGGTACACACATGCGCACTTTCATATGGGACAGGATTTATCCCAGAGACACAGGGATGGCTCAACAAGTGTGACATCAGAAAATCTACCAGTAGAATACTCCACTGCAATAACAGATTTCCATAGTAGCATGAAGAATTCATCAATGCTGCTTTCTAAGGACTCAGAAAATGAACAGGTATGGATGCATAAGTTGAGGTAGGAGAGAACAGAGTCAAGTAAGGCAGGAGAGGAGAGAGCACCAGGGCAGGTGGTGGTGAACAAGCTCACCAGATGCCAAAGAAAGGTCAGGGATGGACAGGAGAGCAGGGTGGGCACACAGCACATGGGGAGCTGGGAAGACACAATTTTCAGTAACACTGACTTTCTTAATACGTCTCATTACCCCCAAATAATGAGTTTACCCTTTCCCCCCATCCCTCTCTTCTGATCTTGCTGAAAGAACCATATGATGAAGTGGAACTTAAATATGGCAGCCAATATGACCACTGTTTGAAAGTCAAGTAGTGACATAAAAACCTATAAATGCAAATTGAATATTTTATAGATAATTTTTAATGTTTGATATTAATCATCCTAGCTAATCCATTCATTACACAAACATGGTTTTTGAAATATGGCCTGTGCCAATGACTTTCTATTGCAAGGTTAGCTGTTACGATTCATATTTGCCTTCTCTTACTACCATATAGGCACCCACATGATTGCTTTATAAACAGTCTAGCAATGGTGTACCGATTCAATTTTTAAAAGAGCTCAGTGTTACAGCTTCAAGAAATAATGACTTTAATGAACATGTATCTATTACTAAATCTGGTCTAAATAATTGGCATATATAAATTAGAGACTAGTTTAACAGATTCAAGTTCATCTCTCCCCACCCACCAAAAAAGAAGAGAAAAAGGAAAAGGAGTAAAAGTTACTATTTAAAAAAAAAAAAGCAAAAACTCTAAAGCTGTCCAAGTTAGTGATGGTGGTATGTTAAGAAAGCCTTTTAAATCCTGATAAGTAAGAATCACAGTAAGAATCTGCTGTTGAAGTCCAAAAGTCAGAAGTTCAGAAGTCTTGTCTGAAATTCTCCAAGTGATTATAGTAGATTTCAGCCCCAAAGCCTCACGTGGTTGTTGAGTGGCGGATCAATTGCAAAACATGTCATCAGGGAGGGAATAAGCAAATTCACAAACATTTATGCTTGGGGAAAAGTATATCAGAATAACTGATGTCTCTTATTCACGCTTTTTTTTACTATCTATATTTTCAGTGTTTACTTGGTTTCAGGAACTATATTAGATATTTTTACATGTTAACAGCTTCTTATTTCATTTAATGTTCATAATCCTGTGAGGCTAGACCTGTAATTTCTGTTGTAGAAATAAATTTTTTTTAATAAAAAGCCCTGAGATTTTGACAAGTTAAATATCTTGCCAAATGCAACGAAGTGGGAAGCACTTTAATTGGAACTTAAACCCAGGATAGGACTAAGGCAATATTTCCATAAGGTCCAAATTAAAAATCAACTTTCCGGGGCTTCCCTGGTGGCGCAGTGGTTGCGCGTCCGTCTGCCAATGCAGGGGAACCGGGTTCGCGCCCCGGTCTGGGAGGATCCCACGTGCCGCGGAGCGGCTGGGCCCGTGAGCCATGGCCGCTGAGCCTGCGCGTCCGGAGCCTGTGCTCCGCAACG
>NC_041221.1:23512607-23545460 GCF_002837175.3 Physeter macrocephalus
CTGTGCTCCGCAACGGGAGAGGCCACGACAGAGGGAGGCCTGCATACCACACACACACACACACACACACAAAAAAAAAATAAAATAAAATAAATAAAAAAATAAAAATCAACTTTCCAAGGCATGTATAAAGTACATTAATCCTTAGCACCTAGTAATATATCAGCATGGATTAATTTAGTGAAAACGGTGGTCGCCACCCACCAAAAGAGAGAAGAATTGGAAAGAAGGGAATCGGTGGTAGCCTTCCAATGAGGGACAGGAACAGTCCAGCCCAGGCTGTCCACCGGTCAGGGCACAGTTTGAAGAAGGAAGGTCCCAGAGGAAAGCAGAGAGAAGCCAGGGCCCGCCACAGGTGACAAGGCATCCAGAGGAAGAAGATGGCAAAAGTGCAAAATGTATCTCCTTCACCATTTTTTTCCAAGACAAGTCCTGGTTACATGGGCTAACTTAGAAATATGCAAATATGCTATGCCTTACTTTAGTTTTGTAGAAAGATTGGAAAATATCAGGCCAATTTTGTTTCTCCAAATGTATCGACCTCAATTATTTTAACGATAACTCCTACCCAGGACTTAGTAGAATGAAAGTAATTACAGTAGGCCATGATACTAATTATCCTGCAATCCACCTTCCTTATTTTATAGTTGATAAAACTGAGGGCAAAGAAGTTACATGACCCCAGAGTCACACGCCAATGAGTGGCAAAGTGGAAAACCTCAAGTCCTGTGACTTCTTTACCAATATATATTCTTCTCCATCACAGCAGGAGCACACCCAAGTGGAAAACCATGGACTGGTCTCTGTCAGACTTACCTAAGCACAAAAAACTTTCCAAATTGTAGCATTTTAAGGGACCAAAATATCTATATCTATATTTAGGTATACATTTCTATATTCAAACATATATTGGTAGATCCATATGTATTTACATATGTTTATTAACACATATATACATACATAGATATATAAATATGTATGTACTTACATATATATCTAGATACAGATATATAGTTGTACATATATATATCTAGATACAGGCATTAATATGTTCATTCATATATACACATATGTGTGTGTATATATATGTATTTACATAAGTATATGTGGAGAGATATAAATATGTACACACACACGTATATCTTACACACTGAAGACTTCAGTAAAGAGGAAAATAATGGTCTCAAAAACTTGCTACAGGAAACGATCAAAATGTTCCATTGATGTGAACTTTTCTTTAAAATAAAACAAAAATATTCAATAATAACCTGTTAGATAAATTAAAATATTTTTATATCAGTAAAAGCAAAATAATACAACTACCCAAAAAGCATAAAGTATTTTTATTTACACTTTTATTTGCAAACATGACACATAAAACACAGCATTTTCAAATGCTAACAGTGCTTTGCCAGATCCTTTCTGTTTTTAGCTGCATATCTGCTCACCATGAGTCTAGTGTTTTATCAAGTCTCTTCATATGTTTCTTTGCAATGACATATAATAATCCATTTCTCACAGGTTCACTATAGGAAAAATCCACAAACTGCAAGTTGTACAAAATATTTGTGCTCTGGAATTGGGTTCTTCTAAAATTTACTGCTTCGCCTTGGACAGCCTGCCTGGTGGATTTCTAAGAAACCAAAAAGTTATGATACTTCATTTTTCTTGAAGTGCTCCTGATTTGGGTGTTCTTAACTCAAACGCAATTTAAAAACCACAAGTCTCAAATTAGGCTATGTTTTACAGTCTGGAATCCATGGTATAATAGGTATTCACAACATAAATAGACATTAAATAATAACCACAAATCAGTTAAATTATAGGAAAGAATGCATATATTATTCTAGGAAGGGCAAAAGCAGAGAGCCTGCATCAGGGGGGAGCTGTTAGATGAGGCTGGCCAGGGGCAGGCTGAGGGCATGCTTCACCCTGAGAAGGACTTCTTGTGTGACTTTTGGATATAGCATTTCTCAAAGTTAGATAATTTGGGTAACACAGAACTAAATAAATGCATTTCATACTTATCCTGGGTATGTATGTTAAGAAAAATCTTAGGAAACAAAATTTCAGTGGGATCAACTACCATTTCATAACGAAATGAAATGTACTCCCTTTCTGAATGAAGTGTAGGATTTGTGATTTCCACCGTTTCCCCAACTTTTCATTCGTTTGCATGATTTTCTGGCCATATCAGAAACAGCTGTTCATTCTCAGGATCTAAATGTAAGTGTTAGGTGAGAACCAGGCTTCTCTGGTCCCCCAAATTCTGAGTTGTCCAGCGGTTACCGGAGACACACCTGGCAAGGTATAAAGACAAGCTTCTGGAAAGTTGTTAGTAAGCTGGGTTCAAAATCCACCTGGCAAGGGGGCATTGCCTTCTCTTTTGTTTATAACTTTTAAGATAGTGGAAACCGGTTTCATTAAACCATCTAGAGCCCTTATTGCTGGTGACCGCAGGATAAGAACCAAGTTAATCAGTGGCAGGTTTTTACTGCTGGATAGCTCACACAAGAAGCAACTTCTATTCATCCATCCATCAAGGAAGATTTTTTTTTTTTTAGTTAAACGATTATGCAAATTAATATGTAAACTAGGCGAGACCCTCAAATTCCTGGCCTGTGGCTGGCTTTGTCCTCCAGGTTGTGAAGTTGGTGCCTGGGCTGTCCTGCCCTGAACTCTGCTTGGCTTATAAGCACCCTGCGTCACCCACAGGAAACTTTCCTGGTGCAGAAGGTCTTAATTTTGCCTTGTGATCTGAAGCATATGACTGTGCGCTATAAAATCTAATTGCAAAATCTTAATGTTGTGCCAGAGGACATTAAAAAGTAATTTCCTTCAGATTTACAACTTCAGAATTAGAAATGATGTTAATATGACGAAAAGTATAAAAATGAGCGATTCCTATTCAACAGGCACTTAGATTATTCCAAGAGTCAGCTGTGTGCTTGTGTGTAAGCAGTCATGACCAGAAGTCTGAGAGGCACAAGTAAAGCCGTTTGCCACTGGGTAATGACAGGGATTGCAGGAGACAGTTTCAAGAATTTCTTAGAACCTTAGGGTATTTGGTTTTAAAACATTCTAACACTTTGTTCTGCCACATACTCAGGAATCGCCAGACTTTGGCTTTAAGAAAATAAATCATTTGTTGAAGCTAACATCTCTTTTTGACAATTCAGGCTCAGTTTCTTCTCTGTCTCCTTGCTAGTGGAAACAGCATATGTTCTCTTCTAAGACTCTACCGCCACAGACCTCAGGAGTCAGGGGAAGAAGGAGGCCTCCACCACTCAAGAGACAAGCCAGGGTTGTCCCAGGAAGTCACCTCATTTGAAGACATTTGAAAAAGTCCCAAGGTGGTGTCTGCACAAGTACTGATTCCATCTGTACATCAGAACTAGAATGATTTCCAAAAGAGACCCGGATTTGTCCAGGAGCTTTAGGGTTAAGCATTAAGACGATATATACCAAGAATATTATTAGATAGTTTACGTAGTCAACTAATATTTCTTGAGTACCAACTACATGGAAGAACCCACCGTAGGTACTGGCTAGGATACAAAGTTACGTAAGACAGACCTCTGCCTGAGAGACATTTATAATTTAGTGTAAAAAGTGAGATATATACACAAGACAGTTAACCCAAAGAAGAGAAATGCTTGCTGGTCCCAAGGAAAGTGTGATGATAAATGTTCCAAGGCAGCACTGTCCAGTGAAAATATATTGCTACCCACACATGTGAATTCTTCCAGTAGCGACACTGAAAAATGTTGATTGTCAAAAATAGTTTATTTAACCCATATAGCCACGAAATTATTTCAACATGTTATCAAAATAAAAATTTTGGAGACATTTTCATCGCATGTGTATGTTCTAAGTCTCTGAAGGCCAGTGTGTATTTTGCACTACCTACCGTGCATCTCAGTTTGAACTAACCACATTTCAACTGCTCAGTAGCCAAACATGGCTAGTGGCTACTCATTAGACAGCACATATCCCAGGAAGTAGGAAAAGGGCCTCCTTGGTAATATAGAGGCATGGTTCTGTTACAGCCATTACTGAAAAGGAAATTAATTCTGGGTCTTCTCAGAACAAACTGCCAGCACCAGTTGCCTTATTTTTTTTTAACAAACTATAAAACAGGAAGATAATAGAACAATAGTATGTGTTGGGAAGAATATGTAAATTAATTCCCAGGAAGCAGCCCGAAGAGTACCTAAAGCATGGGAGGGTCTCAAGAGATACCAGTTCCCAACCTCACCCCCGGGGGCAGTAAAGGGTGGTTTTCACCCATCTCACAATTTTACCACGAGGATGGCTCTATTAAATCTTTTGACAACATCCTGCGGACGAGGCCACATATCTGACATCGGTTTTGCCTCCTCTTAGAACTATATTCACTTTCATGTATTGGGGTTGGCCACAAAGTTTGTTCGGGTTTTTCTGTATGCTGTTATGGAAAAACCTGAACAAACTTTTTGGCCAACCTAATAAATCACATTCTGTCAATACCTACTCAGGGTGTAAGACCCCTGGCAAATTTAGAAAGGCATGAAGAACCATTCAAAACCAACTGAAAAAGTAACACCCTCTGTCAGAAATCTATTAATCCAGCGAGAGGTTGTTCAGAAACGGGCTGACTCAGCAGGTCTGGGGCATATTCAAACCCTGCACTTTCCGAATAAAGTCTGATCCTTTACCAGCTCCTGGGAGATAATCTCTAAGACCTTGGCATATCCTGCCTGATAAGAGTGATTCTGTATACCCGGGAGCCCTGATTAATGGTGGAGACCTTTGACCATGGTGTATCAGTCTGACCTCCATAGGGACAGGAGTCTAAATAACTAATGTCAGCCACATGGGTGTTCCATGCCTACTGACTGAGTCAAAAAAAAAAAAAATACCCTGGACACTAAAGCTCAAGCGAGATTCCTGCTTGGCACTATTCCATACATTTTCCCATACATTTTGTCATGCAACTTGCTAAGAGAATTGAGTGCTGTCCAGATGATTGCACTGCGAGAGAACAAATAGCAAATTGCACCTGCTTTCTCCTGGACTTTGCTCTATGTGCCTTTTACCTTTGCTAATTTTAATCTGTATCCCTTTTTTGAATAAACCATAACAATGAATATAACAACTTTGCTGAGTTCTGTGAATCTTTCTAGTGAAATCATTGAAACTGAGAGTAGTTTGGGGGACCCCTAACTCAGAGGTTATCCCCCTTGTGATGATAATCACAGTAAATAAAATATTAAGACCCACATAAATATTCCTGGAAGGTATTCTAATACAGACATGTGGGTTTTAGGTGAGTCAGAAATACACAGAAATCACTCTCTCCCTACATCACAGGATTATGTAACCTGCTTTTCTAAGAAGAGATACGAGTTCCCTTGAACAGCTAAGACTCTCTTAGGTAGCCTGTCTACAGCTTTTCCAAAGGGGCAATTCTTTCCTAGGATCAAGCTCACCAAATTCTTTCTGTGAGTTGTAATCGATCTATGGCTGGAAAACAGGTAAATGTTATTCATAATATTATTAGTACATTTCACTGTGATTTTCTTCACATATTTTACAGCCCCTGTCCTGTTTTTTGTTTTGTTTTCTTTTCGTTTTTCTTTTTGTTTTCCAACCCACTACAAGAAATTCTCTGCTTAGGAATTTTTACCTTGGATTCTTCCACAGAAACCAACAAGATAACAACAGATTAAGGAAAATGAGCAGACATTCCATTAGAGTATTCATTGTTCTATTCAGTAATTAACACTGATATTCAATGAAGAAAGAAAGCCAAAATGCAACTGCTCTGGAGAGGTCTTCTAGGAGGGTTGGAAAAAAGAAAGTCAGGTTCCAAGTCATGAGTGCCCCAGTCCTCTCGTGCAATTCACACACACACTTGAAGGCACATTCTTAGCTTATGATGTCCCTGTGAAATTCCACCGACAGCCTTTGGAAGGCCATCCAATATCAAGTGGCAAGGCTGCACTCTGCGTGCACTGGCTTCCTCTGCCGGCAAGGTTCCATGGGCCACGGCCAACTGCCTTTGCTGGCCATCAGCCCCTCTCAAACCCCCTGCCCTTCACTTCTCTTCTGTTTTTCCCCAACAAACCCCGGTTAGTTGCACCACAATCAGCTCTTCACTGAACTCATTTCCACTTCCCCACTTCGCTAACCCGATTCCACTTTTTCTGAACGAACTTCCTTGCTGATCTCTAACAAATATAACAGGCTGGGAGCCACTTAAGAGTAGGGTGCAGTTTATTAATACCTGTGTTTAGGATGTACTAAAATAGGCCTCAAATGAATATGCATTTGAAGATGAAAATGAACATTGAATAATATAATGCTGAACATTTCAAGGTCCAGTGCAGTCCCAGAATCTACCTGCATCCTTCTTTAATAACCCTCACTAGCCATTCTCTATCCCTTCTGGTCCACCAGATATCACCTGTGTAATGTAATACCTCTTGGTTGTTGCTTATGTTTCAGTGGCACTTATGAACTATACCATTCTTTTAACTGTTTTATATGTGAACAAGTTCATATACAAATAATGTTGTATATTTATCTTTAAAAGCCATTTTTACTATTTGGTAAAGTTGTTAATATCTAGGCTCTAGAACAGGGACCAGTAAATGATGGTCCATGGGCCACCCTGGACCCATTGCCTGTTTTGTAAATAAGTTTTTATGGAACAGAGCATTCTTTTATGTATATTCTAGGGCTGCAACTGGGCTACACTGGCAAAGTTGAATACAGATGGTCTGACTTCCAAGGTCTAAGATATTTACTATCTGCCCTTTTATAGCAACAAAAATGTATTCCAGCCTCTGCCCTAGAAGATCATAAACTAAGAAGAGCTCAATAAATACGTACTACAGATAATTAAACATAGCAAGTATAATTCTTTAGTAACAGACACAAAAAATAATACACAACCTTTAAGTAAGAAGCAACCTCTAGACACACCTACTCAAATGCCCCATTTTTTTTTTGGCCGCACGCGGGCCTCTCACCGCTGTGGCCTCTCCCGTTGCGGAGCACAGGCTCCGGACGCGCAGGCCCAGCGGCCATGGCTCACGGGCCCAGCCGCTCCGCAGCATGTGGGATCTTCCCGGACCGGGGCACGAACCCGTGTCCCCTGCATCGGCAGGCGGCTCACTGTTGTGGCCTCTCCCGCTGCGGAGCACAGGCTCCGGACGCGCAGGCTCAGCGGCCATGGCTCACGGGCCCAGCCGCTCCGCGGCATGTCCGGGGCACAAACCCGTGTCCCCTGCATCGGCAAGCGGATTCTCAACCACTACGCCACCAGGGAAGCCCTAAAATGCCCCATTTTAAGGATGAGAAATCTGGAGTGATCAATCACCCTACATGATTTGCTCTGTAACACTTAGCATCCATAATTAGTAGCACTTCCAGAATATTTTATTCCATTAGTTTCATTTGTCCTTTAATATCTTTCAACTAAAGCAAAAAAAAGGCACACAGAAAATCATTATTCTCCTCATGGACAAAAGTTGAGGGTTCCCTGCACAAAATCATTTTGAAACACCAGCTAATTACTATACTTCCATTTCCTCCCCAAAAATAAATAAGCCTTTTGAAATTCCTAGCATGGCCTATCAGCTGATGTTACCTATGGTTCCAGAAAACTTATGCATCTCCCTCCCAGGCTTACTTTGGGACGAGTAGCACCAAGTCAAACACTCAAGATGTTAGACTGAAAAAAAAAAATGTGTTTTAGATTCGAAACAAAAGCTGACATTTATGGGTTTTTATTCCCAGCAGAGGTGGCTTTCTGCCTGACCCAGTATCCCCCAGAGAGCTCTGCACTCCATGCCTTCAAATCACCAACCTCCACAAAAATGAGCTCACAAGTGGTACACAGTCAGAGGAGATCAGGGAGGATAAATGCTCTCTTTCCCTTTGTTTTGTCCACTCTGGGCTTATTATTTTGGTGACGCTGTGGTTGTTTGCATTTCCAGCATTAACCTGACAGGGACCATAAGGCTGATTGTGTAAGAGCTGCTCTCATTCCCAGCAGGCAACCAAGCTTGTCCACACAGTGGACAAGCCAGGAGCTGGGCTCCTAAACTCCTTGGAGAGAGTTGTGAATTCAGTGTGTCACAGTCACATTTCCAATCTTGTTTTAATTTTTTCTTCACAAGTTCACACTCTCACTCCCTGATGTACCTCAAATGATTTCAGAGACCCTTCCTGCTCTGTGCCCCACGTTCACGGCGTTCCTCATGGTCAGCTCTGATCACTGCTCCATCCCATTCCTGTGTCCTCCCTGGACCATCCACTACCAGGCGTGTGGTGGCTTTCATCTGGCAGACACGTAGCAACTCTGCGTCTGGCCCTGTTCTAGGAACCAGAGACATGGTGGGATAATAGACAGGGAAGGTTCTTCCTCTCATTAGATGCAGATACTAGTGAGGAGGACAGAATCAGGGACGTAACTAATAAGCGCCGTGACGTAAATTGAAAGAATGACTTTTTAGGATGCGGCTTAGAGCTACATTACACAGAGTACAGAGAAGACCACTCTGCCAAGGTGACACTTAAGCTGAGACCTGAGCGAAAAAAAACAGTCACACAGAGACCTGGCAGAAGGGCACTCCGGGAGAGGGACCTGTCTGGGGAGAGGCCCCGAGGTGGGCATGAGCCAGGGTCAGCGGGCAACACAAACGAGGCGCGTGTCCGGAGAGCTGAGGCCAGGAGGGGCCAGAGGGAGGCAGGGCCAGCTCAGGTAGCGACTTGCAGGTGAAAAGTTCAGACTGAATTCTACAGGAGCGATTGGAAGATTCTCGCTGTAAAGGGCCAGAGAGCATTTTAGGCTTTGCAGGCCACGTGGTCTCAGTCACAACGACTGAACTCTACTGTTGTCACTACAAGCCAACACAAATGAGTGGGTGTCGCTAGGCTCTAATACAACAATATTCACATCGCTGGAGGTGGGCCAGATCTGGCCCCGCGCTGCAGTTTTCGCCAACCCCTGTCCTATGGCAAGGTGTGAGGGAAGCGGGTGAGGAGAGACGGAGAAGCATGAGCTACTTTGCATTTTTTAATTTTTTTATTAAAAAACATTTTCTTTGGCCACGGCACGAGGAATCTTAGTTCCCTGACCAGGGATCGAACCCACACTTCCTGCAGTGAACGCGCCAGAAGTGAGGAGACTGAACCACTGGACCGCCAGGGAAGTCCCAGCTTTGCATTTCTTAAAGCGCCTATGGCTACAGCCTGGAGAAGGACCCCAGGGGACTTGGAATGCAGGAAGGGGGCTATACCTCAGCAGTCCAGGGGAGCCTGAGGGAAGGGGTGAATGTAGGAGGGTTCTGAACTAGCTGATTGGGGAAAGAAGGAAATGTGAAGAATTAAGGATGACACCCAAGTTGTCCCCTAGACGACTCCATCTATGGGGACATTTCTGAAATAGGAGAGATTAGAAGGAAAATAAGTTTGGGAGTCTGGAAATCTAAGTGGAGATCCCCACTAGAAATCCCAGCGTCGATACGCGTAGGTAGGTGCGGGGCAGTTCTGGGGCTCAGGAGTGGTTGAACTTGAGAGAGAGAAATCTGACATCCATCCACACAGAGATTATTTGATACGGTTTTCGACAGGGATGTTCAAGGAAGCAAGTTATTCCCACACTGAAAGTCAGCAGAACGCCTTCTGGAATGTTAAGCAAAGGAACAAATAGACACATGCAAGGATGAATGAAGGAATTCCACACTCTGCATTCATAGGGTCATGTCAGCCCTCCCCCATCATCTCCAGCTCCTGTGGAGTTCACTGTAGAATTTCAAATCTAACCGCCCTGATGGTACTGATCTTAGAATTAATTTGACTACTTAACCCCCTCCCTGAAACCAGTAAGCCCTTTATTGCATATGTGCTTTTAAGTGCCTCCCAATTAGATACTGTTTCTAGCGCCATAAAAATAAATTCTAATGTGCCTCCTTGCCCTTTATAGGTCCAGTTAGGTTCCTAGCCTCCCTGAAGGTGCATTTCCTCTCCGTGGGCTCCCTTGAAAGACATAAACTCTTTTGGTGGTAATTAGATGGGTAACTAACATCCTTTTTGAACCAGTTACTAGATATTTGTTCTGATTTGTTTCTGCCTTTTTATGTTGTTACACCCATTTTATGTGCATGAGCAGAAAAAGGGCGTCGTGTATCTGTGTGCGTCTGTGTGTGTCTGTGTGTGTGTGTGCGTCTGTGTGCGTCTGTGTGTGTGTGCGTCTGTGTGTGTGTGTGTCTGTGTGTGTACACGTGTGTGAAGAAAATTTAGTTCTGCCTGTCTTTGCCTCAGGGTATGAAATGTAACAGATGTTTCAGAAACTACAAATCTTTATGCTTTAAGAAAAGGATGAAGGAGGTGGAGTGGGCTGACTTGAAGGCTCTTTTGGATTCCAAATCAGACCAAAAAAAAAAAAGGATTTGCACAGTTACAAGAAGCGCAAGCAGAAAAGAACCCCCATGAAGTTCAAAGCGACCTGAGTTTAACCCGACAAAAACAATTTCTATAGCCTCAGGAACCCACTGGGTGAGCGAGGAAGTTGTGCATTAGGCATTAAAGGCAGCACGCATTTGTATTATTCTCTCTTTGTTTGCAACCAGTGTTCAAAGAAATTCACCTCGTAAAAAAGATACCGAAGTGGACCAGACCCAGGAATGAACATTGTCACGAAAAGCAGCTTCCTATCTGAGCAAGATAACACGTGGCCTGTCAATTACAGTCCCTGCCGAACTCCCCTCTTCCTGGGGTGCCATAGCCTGGTTCACTTTGTCTCTTCCAATGATGCACCTGATATGACCATCAAGCTACCTCCTGACCTCACCAATGAGCCCGACTACAAGAAAAAGCCCTGAAAGAAGGGGCAGCAGAAGCTGGCAAGATGTACAGTCCTTTTCCTCTGAAAAATCTTTCTCCTTCCTGGGCCCATTCACACCAGGCTTTGTCTGCTTCCTGCCTGAAGGTCACATGCATGGCCAGAACTCCATCTTATTAATTACAACTGTTGGCAAGCCATTAAAAATCTCATTTCATTTTACCGTTCACCCTCCTTTTAAGTGACTTTTCAAAATTATAATTCCATCTTTGATATACTAGACCTATTAAATTTAATGCCATACAGAGATTTTAGAACTCCTGAAGAAAAGATCAATGCTGGACTGTGTCCACTAAAAAATAAAAAAAATGTAGTCCTTGCTTGAGAATAAGTGAGGGGGAAACTGCAGAGAGTTCTATTTTCATGGGGAGAGAAAGAAAAGTCAAGTTAATTGCATACGGTCAGTATAATAATGCTGTCCCTCTGGAAGGGCTATAGTTAGGCAGAATTGTTTTCACAAGCTGGACCGACCAAGCCTATGACTCCAGCTTGCATTAGTTCTTTTTTAAATTTCCCCACCTGTTATAAACATTTCTATTTTTATTCTTCCCAAAACATAAACACTACTACATTAAAGATACCCAAGCATAAGAGATCCTGACAATATTTTTATAAACTCTAGGAATAAATATAAGCCTCTTTTCAAATGTTGTGTCTATTAAAAGGATTAGGGTGACGGGAGAATAGTACTGTGACCCAAGGAGCCAACACTGAATTGGGGACGTGAAGACGAAAAGCCCCAGGTGAAATGTCTCTTGTGACTGTGTTAGTACTTGTACTAAAGGGAGACACACAGAAAAGTCATCTGATGCCCAGTGTAAAGATGAGAGGGTCATCTGAATCTTTCATGTCTTAAACATTTATAAGGCCAGAAAAAGAAGGAAATAATGCCATTTGCAGCAACATGGATGGACCCAGAGATTATCATACCAAGTGAAGAAAGGCAGACAGAGAAAGACAAATATCATATGATATCGCTTATATGTGGAATCTAAAAAAATGATACAAATGAACTTATTTACAAAATATAAATAGAGTCACAGATGTAGAAAACAAACCTATGGTTACCAGGGGGTAAGGGGAGAGGAATAATGTGGGAGATTAGGATTGACATATACACACTACTATATATAAAATAGATAACTGATAAGGACCTACTACTGTATAGCACAGGGAACTCTGCTCAGTATTCTGTAATGACCTATAGGGGAAAAGATAAAAAAGAGTGGATCTATGTATATGTATAACTGATTCACTTTGCTGTGCAGCAGAAACTAACACAACATCGTAAATCAACGATACTCTAATAAAATTTTTTAAAAAAATTTATAAGGCAAACATTCTTTATCTCTACATCATACAGTATAATATCAATGAATATTTATGGATACATTTCTAATTCACTTTTTAAACCGAAGTTATTTAACTAACATTATTGGGACGAGAATTACGAGAATACATTTTCCGGTGCTGAAATTCAACTAAAAAGGTAGGAATGGTCAGGTTTTAATTAAACTGAACCGAAAGCAGTGAATTACCCTGGAATATATTGCAGTGACGCTACCCCCGCACCCAATCATGGAATCCTGTCGCTTCTACTTCTTCAATGTGCATTCTTTGTCCCCATCCCCCCGGCCGTGGCTTTGCCGTGGGCCGCGGCTCCCCTGGCTGCGCGGACGGTCGCTCCCTCAGTGCCCTGGCCCTGCAGTGTCCCCTGCCTGTGTCCCCACGTCAACATCCCTGGATGAAACGTCAGCAGAACCACACCGACCTGGCTCCTCTCCAATCCATTCTCTCTGCACTTTGGGCTCTAGCTATATCCAGGACTTTTGCTCCAGGGATTCTCCAGACCTCCCTTCCCTCCCTTTCCTCACCTGGAGCTCTGTTACCTGTTTGCAGAGGCCAGCTGTGACGGCAGCTCTTCGGGAAAGCCCGAGTCTTCCGAGACAAGAGGAAGGATGCGTCCCACGCGCACACATGGCACAAGCTTTGCCCTATCGGAACCGGGATGCCTTGTCAATTTGCCTGTTCACGCAACTGTCTTCCGGCTTCCCGCATTCCCAGAGCCTCATACAAAGGCTGACAAAAAGCAGGCACCCACTAGGGAAAAATGTATTTAATGAATGAGCGGATGCTGGTTTAATGAATAACTGAATGAATGAATGTTGAACACAAAGATGAATGAATGAACATTAGTCCTTAGGTAGCCGCTCTGCGATGAAAACCATCAATCTGAATATAAGACAAAGCTGAGGATGTAGACGAGTTCTTTCAACTACATGTGGGTGGGCTGTCCCTCTGTAGTATAATAAAGACCCCTGGAATCTAGCAAAGGAGACCCTTGTTTTGGCATGAGGTACATAATGAGCTACTCTTGCCTCAAACATTTTGACTCCAGGGGCACAGCACTGGCTGAGAGCCCCTTGTAAATCTGGCAGCCAGCAGGGCAATGAGAAGCTTCTGTTAACCTGAGGAGGGGGAGCATACATATGTAGGCTAGGATGGAGCATGCATCCCTTCCATCCAGGCCCCCAGCTCCAAGGGGCACCCAACCCACCCCCCGCAACCTGCAACACACACACACAAACTGAGACATGCACAGAAGGCTGGAGCAGCATAGAACAAGCTCCTGCCCACCAACGGTAAGGGCTGCAGAATTTTAGAGCCTGACTTATGCATTCCAACAGGTCAGGGTTCCAGGCCCTGCTCGGCTACATATGCACCGTGGGCTTGTGGGCAAGCTACTTCACTTCTCTTAGCCTGTTTCCTGGACTACATAAAAGCGTTGAGACAGTGCCACGTTACAGAAATTTCACAAAGACTAAAAACCTGTGGTATGTATTTTTTAAAGACTCAGTAAATACTAGTTGCTGGGTTGTGAGGCATTGTTAGAATTCAAGACTGCTATTCTTTATTTTCTTCATAACCTGTCATGATTATCAGCACTGTTTTCCTGCCATAGATTCCCTTTGTAACACAGTGGCCCAAATAATGAAGTGGCCAGAGAGGGAACTTCCAAATATCAATTCAGATTAAAGCTGAACTGATGACAAGCTGACAGCCATGGAATCCGAAATGAGTCCTTTCTCTCATAGAGGGCACTTTCATACCCATAATAATTATTCCCGTACACCCAATTTTGCCCCTTCCTTTAAGAAATTCAAGAAGTCATCAATGCCAGCTTGCTCTGTCTTTACGGTTGACACCACATCATGGTGGCTTGTTGAGCAGTGAAATATCCACGTTAGTGTAACTCAACCATTTTCTTGAGGGCGAGGGAAAAAAATCAACAAAAAACCATGGAAAAAGTTACACTTTGAGGACAAAACATCCACCCAGTTTCATAAAAACCACTGAGGCAGAGGAGGCAGAATGATCTGGAATTCAAGACTGTGATAAGAAAGGTATTCCTTTGACAACTCTTCATGACTGATTCTCCTGAGGTCATGGTAACAGATTTTAGAATTTTTGTTGTCCTAATTTTATAGGCAGATAATAAGAGACAATTTTTGTTTAGTTTTTAAATTCGAGATAAACAAGAATTTCAACTGTGACATCATCTCCTGGCAATGGCCTTTGAGCCCTCTGGGCAGTTCAATTAGTCACCCAATGAACCACCGTTCACCTCTGTAGTGGGTATCATATCTCATCTGTACTGTCTGGACACTAATCCCAAGTTAGCATCAAGCAGGGGCACAAATACTTGGAGATAATGTTTAGGGCGTTATCCACAGGGATGGGATTTTGATTCTGTTAGCAACCCTAATAGAGTACAGTGAGCGAGATCTTAAGAAATTTGACAGATTGAATATATTTCAAAAGAGACAACATTTTAATAGTCTAAAAATCAGTAAAGGTGTTTTTCGAAATAAATATATTAAGAAAATAAAGGCAACTATAAAGAGAGGTTAGATTAAGAGACAGAGACAGAAAAGAACTATCTCAATAGTATTCCCCCAAACAAATAATTTTTCATTACAACTCGTACCTTGCTTTTTATAACAAGACAATAGCTACCAAATGAAATGAAGCCTTGAGGAATTTTACTTTGGATGATGATGAAAATAGTAAAATTACAACGAAAATAATAAAATCAGTGATGGTATGTATTTATTGCACACAATATTTTAGGCTTTATGCTAAGAAAAAAGGTGGTTATTCTACAATATACATCCCTGAATCTTGAAAAGTGCTGGATGAAGCAAATATTATTATCTACATTGTAAGAAAACTAGAATCCTAAGAGTTAAAAGGCAAAGAAGAGCAAAAACCACAAATAATGAATACTTTTTATTTCATAATTTTCTCTCAGTCTATAATTTACCTTTGAAATGCCTTTTTTTTTTAACTTTCTTTGTCCTATTGGAGAAAGTAAGCCCTTTGAAAGCAAAGAATTAAATATAAAGTCATTCTCTCCACCATATCTGTGAAGTCCTTGTTTTGGGTACAATAACAAATAAAACAGAAATCTCACCCTCTAAAAACCCAAGTCTACGCAGAATCACATACTTTTCTCATTGAAAATAAGGGAAGAATATATGGCTCTTTCTAGAGAGAAAGGAGGGAAAGTGATAAAAATTAGACCACGGAGACTTCTATTTTTTTTCTGTGACGTAGGACTGAGTCATCTATTTCTTAAGTGTTATGATTTCTAGATATAAATACTTAAATGAATCCCTGACTCTGAATTCAAAGGGAGATTAATCTATCCTTCTCTCTGTACTACATTTGCACAGATTTCCTCAGGATATTTTTCCAATTCAGATACTCTTCTTTGGTGCATCTGTTTTGTGTCTCATCTATGCCCTGGCCTCTTGCGCTGGACATTTTGATTCTACCTGGGTAACGCTTACACACTTTAAAATCTGTTGGGGGTTGGTCTCCTATATAGGTCTCAGGGTATAAGTTCTGCATTGACTGTGTCTGCTGACTCTCTTGGGGCGATTTATGGTCTCAAGGTTATGTGTTGTTTGACTCTGAGTTCATCTTCAGCAAGAGTTAGTCTCGCAAGAACCTATGATCCAGGAATGATGGAGGCATTTCTAGAGAGCAAAACACTAGAGGGCCCTCTCAGGGTCCAAGATCTGGTGTTTTCCTCTCAATTGTCAATTTCTTTGTTAGTGGCTCCTCCCTCACAGGGTAGTATATGTTTGGATGCACAATGGGATCCCATAAAGCAGGCGTGGTGTTTGAATTTCCCCTTCAAGGGTCTGTTTCCACCCACAGCCAGCTTCCCTCTCCCTGCTTCTTAGGGGCCTGCTGCTTCTGAACTTCCACTTGGCAGGTAGGACTTGTGGCTTGTAGCTTTATACTGGAAGTTGAGTTTCTACTCTTCCTGCCCATCAGGATCCCCACCACCCACTTCTTCCATTCCTAAGCGTGTTTTAAAACCTCAGCCCCTAAGGCTTTTCAACTTGGATTCCTGCTGAGAATTCTGGACCTGACTCTTATATTTGATACCTGTCCCCCAAGACTTTCCCCTTTTCGCTTTTAGAGGATCTCTGTATTTTATAATGCCATTATATGAGGGTGAGGGATTTCTCCCATCAACTCAGTTTACTATTTTGCTGGAAATCTTAAATAAGAACAGTCTTCTTTCTGTTTTTGCATCAATTCCTCAGGAACTAAGAATATGACCCCAAAATGAACAGAGAAAATTATTCCCAACATTTTCATGTCCATAAACATTCACATTTGATATCTTCAGGGAAGAGCTGTGTAATTTTAAGCCCCTACTTTCTATTTAACATCTGCTTTTTAAAAATAGAATTTAAATTACTACGGTAAATCTCATTTAACCATTCATTACATCAAAACAATAAATAAATAAATAAAGAACATAAAAACCAAGTGAACACAAAATTAATCTCTATGCCCCATGATTTGGGGATCCAGCCCACACATATCCTAATCTCTTTATGGGGCCTCCGTGCTAGATAAATACCAAATGCGAGATGATTTCAGTGGTTAGGAGCTGAAGTTAAAGCAAAAAACCTTTTATCTCCAACTCAAATCTTAATTTTTATTTTACAGTTTTATAAATCTTTTTTATTTTAGCCACCAGTCTGGTCAAAAAGATATGTTTGAGGGGCTTCCCTGGTGGCGCAGTGGTTGAAAGTCCACCTGCCAATGCAGGGGACACGGGTTCGTACCCGGGTCCGGGAAGATCCCACATGCCGCGGAGCAGCTAGGCCCATGAGCCATGGCCGCCGAGCCTGCGCGTCTGGAGCCTGTGCTCCGCAAGGGGAGAGGCCACAATAGTGAGAGGCCCGTGTACCGCAAATAAAAAAAAAAAAAAAAGATATGTGTGATAGATGCAAAAATCCTCAACAAAATACTAGCAAACAGAATCCAACAGCACATTAAAAGGATCATACACCATGATCAAGTGGGGTTTATCCCAGGAATGCAAGGATTCTTCAATATATGCAAGTCAATCAATGTGATAAACCATATTAACATATTGAAGAAGAAAAACCATGTGATCATGTCAATAGATGCAGAGAAAGCTTTCGACAAAATTCAGCACCCATTTATGATAAAAACCCTCCAGAAAGCAGGCATACACGGAACTTTCCTCAACATAATAAAGTCCATATATGACAAACCCACAGCCAACATCATCCTCAATGGTGAAAAACTGAAACCATTTCCACTAAGATCGGGAACAACACAAGGTTGCCCACTCTCATCACTATTATTCAACATAGTTTTGGAAGTTTTAGCCACAGCAATCAGAGAAGAAAAAGAAATAAAAGGAATACAAATCGGAAGAGAAAAAATAAAGCTGTCACTGTTTGCAGATGACATGATAATATTCATAGAGAATCCTAAAGATGCTACCAGAAAACTACTAGAGCTAATCAATGAATTTGGTAAAGTAGCAGGATACAAAATTAATGCACAGAAATCTTATTTGCAAATGAAGCAACTGACAAAGGATTAATATCCAAAATTTATAAGCAACTCTTGCAGCTCAATAACAAAAAAACAAACAACCCAATCCAAAAATGGGCAGAAGAACTAAATAGACATTTCTCCAAAGAAGATATACAGATCGCCAACAAACACATGAAAGAATGCTCAACATCATTAATCATTAGAGAAATGCAAATCAAAATGACAATGAGATATCATCTGACACCGGTCAGATTGGCCATCATCAAAAACTCTAGAAATAATAAATGCTGGGGAGGGTGTGGAGAAAAGGGGACCCTCTTGCACTGCTGGTGGGAATGTAAATTGATACAGCCACTATGGAGAACAGTATGGAGGTTCCTTAAAAAACTACAAATAGAACTACCATACGACCCAGCAATCCCACTACTGGGCATATACCCTGAGAAAACCATAATTCAAAAAGAGTCATGTACCAAAATGTTCATTGCAGCTCTATTTACAATAGTCAGGACATGGAAGCAATGTAAGTGTCCATCAACAGATAAATGGATAAGGAAGATGTGGACAAATATACAATGGAATATTACTCAGCCGTGAAACAAAATTGAGTTATTTGTAGTGAGGTGGATGGACATAGAGTGTGTTATACAGAGCGAAGTAAGTCATAAAGAGAAAAACAAATACCATATGCTAACACATATATATGGAATCTAAGAAAAAAAAAAGGTCATGAAGAACATAGGGGCAAGACAGGAATAAAGACACAGACCTACTAGAGAATGGACTTGAGGATATGGGGAGGGGGAAGGGTAAGCTGTGACAAAGTGAGAGAGTGGCATGGACATATATACACTATCAAACATAAAATAGATAGCTAGTGGGAAGCGGCCGCATGGCACAGGGAGATCAGCTAGGTGCTTTGAGACCACCTAGAGGGGTGGGATAGGGAGGGTGGGAGGGAGGGAGACGCAAGAGGTAAGAGATATGGGAACATATGTATATGTATAACTGATTCCCTTTGTTATAAAGCAGAAACTAACACACCATTGTAAAGCAATTATACTCCAATAAAAATGTTAAAAAAAAAGATGTGTGTATGAAATTAATATGTGCTAGAAAGTAATGAATTTTTTTAAGTCTTAAGTTGCTGAATAATTTTTAATTAGGCAATTATTTTTGAGGTGTTTTTTGCTGTTTATTTTTACAAAATTCTGCTTTGAGGATTTAAAAAAATTTTTTTTATTGAAGTATAGTTGCTCAAATCTTAACTTTTACATGCAAAACCATCTGTAAATGCTTAGAGGAGAAATGATGACCTGCCCAGAAACCATTCGGCACCTCACCTGGCCCTAGGGAGTACTCAAGAGGATCCCTCAGTGACTTACTGGTCACGTAGGCACGCTATTTGTGAATGAATCTTTTTTTGTTTGTTTGTTTTGTTTTGCATTTTTCTTTCTTTTAATATGGTTAGGAAACCCACTCATTAAAGATCCCAGAACTCCACAGTACACATCATTAGAGTAGGATTTTTCATGAGATCTTATAATTGTGTTAGGTTCTTCGGACATTGTTTGTGTGGTTTTGTGGCCAGAGGAATTGGGTCTCAGACTATAAAAGGCATAAGTCCTTCTAATCTACACATGAACAAGCACAGCACAGAGGAAATCACTGCCAAGTGCTGAGAGACTCATTTGTTTTACTCCATCTGAAGACGGTTGCTGTCCTCTCCATGCACGCCGGTCCCTTAACGTTCTGCAGATGATAAAAACAAACAGCAGAATCTGCACCTAAAAACACTTATGGCTTCTACCCTCACCTACCGCAGCAGAAGAGGGAGGTCACCATTATATGGTAGGGCAGGAACAGGTCAAAAGCAAATTGCTGGGATGAGATAAGTTCTAAAAGGCCACACGGTGGGATTGGCTGGAAAGTAGCTCCAGCTCTAGCAAATGCTTTTGCTTGGCCTGAAGTCACAGCAAGAGCTGTTGCTACATAATAGAATTACACATCCTTTGGGAGATATCTTTCTCTCACTTGGAGTGTGAAATTCTTGGCGACATCAACTGAAGTTTCATGTAGGTATAAATGTAGAAGAAACCCAGGGCGTTTGAAAATTACAAAACAGGCCGCAGATGGAATATTATCTAACTATATGCCCCAGCCTCGCCCCCTGCTAGGCAACAGTTGACATGGCTTTTGCCAAGAGATATAGACCTGCAATGCGTCGGTTGCTCAGTTGCAAAGAAAACAATTTTTAATTCATGCAATGGGATGGCTGAATCAAAAAATTAAGTAAAATAAAATAAAGAGGCATCTCAAGTGATCAGAAAAAAAATGAGTATATGGAAATAGGCAGGGCATGAGGCAGGATATAGCTGGGAGAAACACAGTATTTCACTGGTTGCTTAAAAAAAAAAAGGTTGCTTTAAAAACCAGGGGTGCTCAGGTTTGGCTCAGGAGGAAGGGGAAGTCTTAAATAAGAACAGTAATGATAAACACATGCAAAGCTCACTATAATCTTCCCACTTTTTCTTTCACTGCTGTGTACATTCAATTTCCTCATAGCAGGCATCTTTAACAACCAACTATGAAAATTGTTTCCATGTGATCTTCCTTTTTTTCCCCCTCAATTCCAAACATTGCCCTCAAGAGCTTTCAAAGCTGAATTAAATCAGAGAAGACACTGAGCAGTTTTGTGAAGACACACTTGAGACTGAAGAATTTATATCTCATAAATGGTGTGAATAATACATTTGACCCTTAATACAAACTTATTTTATAGCCCTGCAGGAAATTCTCACAACGTATCTATATTAGACAGGCTTCACAGGTCTAGATGAAATTTTTTCATAGGAAATTTTCATCGTAGGAGGGTTACTTGTATTCATAAGGAACAGACTGATAGAATGCTCAAGGTTTCCCAATGAGAGATGGCAGCCTTGCTTTTATCATGTTCCTTGAGGGGAAAAAAAGCCTAAGAGGTTTCAAATAAACAGCTTATCAATATCACCTAAGAGTTAATCAGACCAAAGATAGAGTGAGATTAATATTACCGGAAGGGTGAATTCTTTTGTACCAGCTCTCATATTGCATAATTATAATTTCCACAATTTTGCAACATGGGTTCTTTGAGAACATTCTTAGTCACTCAAAGAGACTCAAATTCCAACTGCCTACTTCAAGAGACACGAAAAGGCACCAACAGATCTTTCTATCTATCGTCTCCAACTTTTCATGAATCATCTTTTGTCTCAAGTCATTCAACAATATTTCTTTTAAAAAACGAGAAAACACAAAAGTGAGGAATTCTTGCTCTTCTTCATGGTGTCTCAGATTTGGTTGGAAACAATCTGCTAGGGGAAATTTTTTTCTGTCTCCTATCATGAGAGTGTCTAGTCAGTGTTTCAGTCAAAAAGAGGGTTGAGTAGTACTCCTGTTCAGAAATAAATACAATATAGAGTATACACTCTGTTTATTAACCAGAGTTTTAGAATATATTTTGTGATGCATATATAATGACTTATTCATGGGACAGATACACAAGAACCAGTGGCACAGCTCTGGAGACAAGAGCTATGAGCTGCCCGACAGTTCCTCCTTGTGAAATTTAAGAGGGTGCCAAAAAACTCAGCCATCGAGATAATAATTTAATGCAATATTTTTAAAGGTGTAAATTAACACGAAAAAGCTCATCAAGAACAAACTATCTATATTTTAAATAAAGACATTGGATCTCCAAAGGGCTTGGAAGGAGACTGTACGGATCTTGACTATTTAAAATCTGGATAGTTTGTTCATCACGGATTTTTTTGTCATTTGTATTGATTTTTAAAAATATATATTGCATTAATGTATCTTAATTACTGAGTTTTTTTTGGTGCCTCTTAAATATGCATCCCAGGTGAGTTCCTCATCTCACTCTATCCCCAGGCCTACTGGACTCAGGGGTTAATTCATGACTTTTCCCATTCATTCCATTTTGCCAGACACTTCCTTTCTCTTTACAACTTGAGGCAGCCATGTGACATAGCTCTGGCCACTTGCATATAAACAATTCTGCACATGGCTCCCATGAAAGATTTTACACTTGTTGTTGATTTCTGATATGAAACAGATGGGTCAAGAAGTTCGTCATCCCCCATTCTCCTGCTGCTGTCAGCCTCCGAATGCTGCCAACAGCCATCCAAACATGAAATAAAAACAAAAATCAAAGGCCAAAAAAAAAAAAAAAAAAAAAAATCAAAGGCCAACTCCATGAGGATGATTGAGCAAAATGATAGAGCTTGGGACATTGTTGACACTTCTGAGCTTGGATGCCTAATTCTTTAAGTCTAGTCAGGGAACAATAAATATCCTTGCAATTTAAACCACTATTAGGTCAGCTGTCTGTTAGTCGCAGCCAAGATATTTCTAACTGATATTGTAAGTTTAATAGCCAGTGAGCTTTCAGAGTAGGAGTTTCTAAACTTCACTGCGTTAGTGACTTAAAATATAAATTAATATTTCATCTCTGAGTTGTTTGCTTCTAGACAGAAAAAGTGCCATGTCTAAAATGAAATTAATTCCACTTTAATACATTAATTAATTGTGGAAATATATGAAAATGAAAGGGCAAACCATTCTTTATGTATGAAATAAATTCATTTTTCCTACTAAACATTTGTGATATAGATGTTGTCAATGTCAACAATGTCAATAGAAATCTCAATTTCTATTTTGCTTTTATAGTACAGAACTTTACATTACTATTGTTTGAGGAATAAGAGAGGAGGGAGTTTTCTTAAAGACCTAAGGCATGTCCCAAATGTCCTTTGCGCTACCTTATTATCCTAGTTTGAAGAGCAATAGCATCAGAATTATGGTAAAAACCTTTGATATAATAGTCCAGTATACTCATTTCTCGTTTAAAGAAACTGAGATCAAAAGGAAAGACAACAAGAGATTTCCATTACATTAGAGAAATAGTTAATAGCAGAATTATAGCAATTACACAATTTTCCTTTCCCTAGCCCCGTTTTCTTAAAACATGAACCATGATGCTTTCCAAAAAACTGACTCAGAGAGGATGCCAGGACACAGGGCCTTTGCGTAGACACACAGGAACAGCAGCCTATGCCAATATTTATTATATAGTGCTAGAAGCCAAAGGTCCATACCTGTGCTATCCAACATGGTCGTCACCAGGAATACATGCCTTTTTATATTTTAATTTTAGTGAATTAAAATTAATTTTAAAATTCATTACTTCAGTTGCACTAGCGATATCTCAGTCCTTAACCGCTACACATGGCCAATGGCTACCATGTTTGCCAGTGCAGAACGTCCTTCCATCCTCACAGAAAGTTCTATCGGACAGCGCTGCTTTACACAAATGGGTCCTTTAATTGCCCCATTTCTAACTGTAGAAGTAGGGAAAAGGAAAGGACCGCCTATAGAAAATCAGCCCTGTAAAGAATAAAGAAGTATTATATGCACTATGACCAAAATTATTGTAGCTAAATGCATGCCTCTCTCATTTCCTCACTATGCTTTTAATAGCTGCTAATTCCAAGAAGTATTATTATCTCTTAAATTGAAAAGTAACTTACAAATCAGCAGTTCTCAGATGTGATGACATCTTCTCAAAGTACATATGAGTCAGAAATATTTTCCTCCAAAGATTATGCTTGGGCGGGGGCAGTGTTTGAAGAAGCAGCTTTCTATATAAATTACCTCTCTTATACCAAGTTAACCTGTGCTACAGGGTTTTTGGCTTTTAAAATAGCGCTGGAGGGAAAAACTTTAATGGTTAAACAGTTTATGTGGTGGTTTTCCATTGAAGACATGAATATCTTGGATTTTAAGTAGCTCTGCTGATACACACATACATAATACACACACGTCTTATTAAATGTTGCATAACATTATTACACATAACAATTTTTCTCATCATAAAGTTCTCACATAATGCTTGGCCTGAATGCCAAGGAAACATGGCACTCACTGTGTTTTGACAAACTCAGATGATTTCTTAAGCAATTTGATCCTACATTCTGACAAGTCCATTCTTTTCCATTAGAGTTGGAACTAACATAGTTTTTATTTATTTTTCCATTTTATTTATTTATTCTTTACATATACGTGTATCTATTCTTTTTCAAATTCTTTTCCCATTTAGGTTATTACAGAATACTGAGCAGAGTTCCCTGTGAGAACTAACATAATTTTTAAAATTCACTTCACTGAGGTATAATTTAAACACAATAACATTTACCCACTTAAATTCAATTACTTTTACCAACTGTATAAACCTTATCACCACCACCTCAATCGTGACATAAAATGATTGCATCAACACACACATTTTCTCGGGAGCCTTTGCAGTGGATTCCTTCCCTTGCCCTGTACCCAGGCAACTATTAATATGTATCCTGCTACTTTAGTTTGGTCTTCTACAGAATTTCACAAAATGGGACAACACAGAATATGTAGTCTTTTCTATCTGGAATCTTTCACTTAGTATACTACTTTTAAGATTCATCCATTTCATTGTCTTTTGTAAGTAGTTTATTTCTTTGTATTGTCTGGTAGTATTCTATTTTACATAATCAATTTGTCCACCCCCACTGATGGACTTTTGAGTTGTTTCCAGTTTGGATTAGATGGGATGAAGCTACTGTGAACCTTTGGGTACAAATCTTCCTGTAGACATTATTCAACTTTTTAATTATCCTTGGGCAAAGAGCTATGAGTGAGGTTGCTGGAATTTAAGGAAAGTGTATATTTAACTTTTGAAGAAACTGCATGTTTTCCAAAGTGGCTGCACCATGTTGCATTATCAGCAACGAGGCATAAGAGGTCCATTTTCACCACATCCTCCTCAATGCTTAGTATTATCAGTCTTTTAAATTTTAGTCTCTCTTCTCAATGTGTAGGGATATCTCACCATGGTTGTCATTAGTATTTTCAAATTGCCTAAATCTCTAGTCCATTTATAAATGTTGTAAGAGTTTCTTCATATATTCTGGACACAAGAACTTTAGGAGATACGTGTTTTGTAAATATTTTCACATAGCATCTGGATTGTTTTTCCTTTTCTCAATGGTGTCTTTGAAGAGCAAATGTTTTTAATTTTTATGTGGTCCAGTTTATCAAATTTGCTTTTATGTGCTGTTGTGTATCCTAACAAATTTTTGCCTAATCTAAGGTCTGAGAAATTTTTTTTCAAAAAGTTTCTTCTAGAGAGTTTATAAGTTTGCCTCTTAACTTTAGGTCTATGATCCATTTCAGTTAATTTTTGCATTGAGAGGTCCAGTTTTTCCAGCACTGTTTTTTGGAAGAACTATATTTCCTTATTAAATTACCATGGCCACTTTGCTGAAAATTAATTGACAGTATATATGTGGGTCTATTTCTGGTCTCTGCTTTCTGTTACATTGATTTCTATGTTTATCCTTGTGCAAACATCACACTGTCTTGAATTCAAGTACTGTAAGACTTCCAGAATTACTCTCCTTTTCAAAAACTCTTTCAGCTTTTCTAAGCCTTTTGTATTTCCATGTAAATTTTAAAATCAGGTTTTCAATTTACACAATAAAAGCACATGAACTTTTCACTGGGTTTGTAAGAGTCTATAGATTGCAATGCATATGTTACAGTTGAATTTATATCTTAACATTTAATTTCTGATCTATAAATATTTATCTCCAATTGTTTTGGTCTTTTAAATTTTCTCAGTAATGTTGGGTAGCTTTCAATGTTTGGCTCCTGAACATATTTTGTTAAAGGTATCCTTATTTCATATTTATGAGCTACTATAAATGATATAATTTAATTTCAATTTATAATTATTAAGTGATAGTATATCACAATGCAATTGAATTTTTTTATATTATGTATCTGGAAATCATGAGACATTCACTTAATAGTTCTAACAGGTCTTTTTAAAATTTCAGTGACCACTCTTATTCTTCCTTTTTAATCTGTATGCCATTTGTTTATTAAATTACTTTTATTATATTATTTATTTATCTAATATTACCTTTCTCAGGGGCTAGTACAATGATAACTAAAAGCACTAAAAATAGTAATGATAAACAACCTTGTGGGGAAAGCATTCAGCCTTTCACCGTTAAAGATTATATTATATTTAGATTTTTTTTAAGGTGCTTTTTGTCATGTGTGGCAACACCCTTTACTTCTAGTTTTTATCATGAGTGTTGAATTTTATCAAATGATTTTTCTATATCTATTGAGATGAATTTTTAAAAATATTTTTGGTCTGTTAATGCACTGATTTACATTGATTTTCAAGTGTTAAACCTTGGAAATCCCATGCAATCTTATATTTATGCAATAAAACCCACTGGGACATGATGTATTATCCTTTTTACAAATGGCTGAATTCGACTGCTGAACTGTCATTAAGGATTTTTGTGCCTATGATTGTGGGAGATATTGGTCTATAGTTTTATATATTCAAATGTCTTGTCTGGTTTTGGTAAGAGTAATAATGACTTCTTAAATAAGCTGAGAAGTGTTCCACCCTCTCCTACTCTGGAAGAGTAGAATCAGTGAACTTTTTTTTCCTTAAGTACTTGTCAAAATTCACTATTGAAGCCATCTGCATTTGAAGTTCTCTTTGTTGGAAGAGTTTTAAATACAAATTTAATTCCTTTAATGGATACAGAATTAGTTTATCTGACTTTTCTTAAGTGAACCTGGAGAGATTGTTTATCTTCAAAGAATTTGTCCACTTCATTTAAGTTGTCAAATTTATTGGCATAGAGTTGTTCATTGTTTTCTATTAATCTTTTTTAACTTCTGTAGGTTCTGTAGTGATGTCTCCTCATTCATTCCTAATATTGATAAATATATATCTCTCTTGTTCCTAACCAATCTAGTTAAAGGTTTATTGATATTATTGGTCTTGTTAAAGAACTAGGTTTTAGTTTCATTGATCTTCATTATTCTTTATTTCCACTTAAACTGATTTATACTCATCTTCATTTTCTTCTTCCTTCTGTTCCCTGTAGGTTTAATTTGCTTTTTTTTTTTTTGTAGACTTCCTTAAGGAAGATCCCAAAACCATTGATAGCAGATCTTTCTCCATCCCTAATGTAAGTAAATAATGATATAAATCCCCCCACCCTGAGCTCTGCTTTACTATATACCACAAATTTGGATAAGTTGTGCTTTTATTGTCATTCAGATGAAAATATTTTAGAATTTGCCTTTAATTTTTTATTTGACCTATGAGCCAGTTAGAATTATACTGCTTAAATTCCAATATAATTTTCTACATACCATTTTGTTACTGATTTTTAGTTTGATTCTGATGTGCTCATTAATTACACAGGAATGATTTCAATCCTTTTTAATGTATTGAGACTTGATTTATGCTGATCTATGTTTGTATTCTCCATTACTGTGCTATGTCTTGGAAACTACTTTCAGTGTGCTGAGCCAATTGTAGGACTCATCTTGTTTATTTCCTTTCCCTAAGAAATTACAATCCTGTGCCATCCTCTGCCTGTTGTCCATTATCTGAAAACTGTACTTGCTAACATTTTGTCTGGTTTTCTTGTTTAAATCACGAAGGTAAATCAAATCCCTTTTCCCCATCATGGTCAGATAGAAAAGTCCCCTATATCATTTTTCAAATTAAAAATCATCTGTTTACCAAATCTTGGTCGAACAAGAAACACATATGACAGAAAATTTCTGTCAATTCATATACAATTTGCAAAATTAGTATTAGATGTTGTGGTTAAAAACTCTATCATGAAAGTAGAATTCACACATTCATATATTTTGCATTGGTTTGCATTTATAGTCCCAAAACTAATTATTTTGTGTTAGGGATTTATACTTTTATCCATGGATTTATCAGCTAAGATTTTGTTTTCTCACTATGAAATGGAGAAATTATTATTTCCATGCTGGAGCTTTACTTTTGTAAATATGTTTTTTTAAGTAGGGCTGACCCTTTGGAATTAAGAAATAAAAGCATTCAAATGAGCTCTAAATTTGAATGAGTCATGCTTTATATTATTCTAGTCTATTTTTTTTAATTCAGAAAATGTTTGAATCTGGCTTGAACCATCCATGCAATGATTTGAAGTTTTCTCTTTAACTACTAAATTATAACTTCTCAACATACCTTTGCATTATACAGTAACTAACATTAAAATCCAGACAAAAATCATAAAGACTAAATATTCAGATTTCTTGTTCCCTTCATCACTGCTAGTTCCCAAATTGCTGTGCCTCACAGAGTTTTCAAAAAATCGCTCCCCAGAAATACAGACTTGTACACGCAGCTGATTACTTGACATTTCCACTTGGATGTTAAAGAAACATCTCACACTTAACATGTCCAAAACTGAGCCTCCCAAAGTCCTTCCAAGTGTGACTCTTACAACCTTCCTCATCTCAGTAAATATAGCACTTCCACTCTGATCAATCACTCAAGCCAAAAGCCTTAGAGTCTCTCTTGCTTTTCTCTTCCTCTCACAGCACATATACAATCCGAAAGGAAATACTTTGGACTTGACTTCCAAATACACTCTATCCAGAATATGGCCACTGCTCCCTGGTGTCCACCGTTAACACTCTCAACTAAGCCACCACCATCACCAGCCTAGATCACCCACCAGCCCCCCAAACGCTCTCACTGCTCTAAATCCCACACGCCCAACCACAGTTCAGTCTGTCCTCAGCACAGCAGCCAGAGTGACCCTTTAAGTCATGTTAGTGCCTTACACTATCATTCCTCTGCTCAAAATCTTCCAGTGCCCCCCACCCCGGCAAATAAAGGTCAAATTCATAAAGGCCCTGCAGAACCTGGCCCTTATTATCCTTCCAATCTCACCTCCATCACTCCCTCCATTCAGGCCACACTGGCCTCCCTGCTCTTACTCAGACCTGCCAAGTACCCTCCCACCTCAGGGCCCAGGCACTTGCTCTTCCCTCTGCCTGGAACACGTTTTCCTCAGTTATCCACATGGCTTGCCCCCTCACCTCCTTAAGTCTTGACTCAATGGGTCATTCTGTATGTGGCACAATTTAGTCAGGAAAAGAGAAACCACCCTAGGTACCTCAAACAGAGAACATTTAATATAGGGAATTGGTTGTAAAGGTATTTGAAGATAAAGTACAAGAACGAAGGAAGAATGCATGACACACAGAGATGAGCAGCTGCTAACAAGCTGAGCTGGACCCCATAAGCCTGTTCCCACTGCTGTGCTCTTCTCAAGCAGCTGTGACTCAAGCTGTGACTGCCTACTCCCCAACTGGGGACTTAGAATCGCCTCAGTCCTCAGCCCCGCTATGCAGCATAAACATGATCCTCACTATTCCTCCAGCCTCCTCAGCAACTGCTGGTTCCTCCCATTCACACATCCTAACAGGAACCCAGCTGGGTCAGAAGTCTGAGAAATTTCACTGACTCTCTGACCAGCTGTACAAAGTGAAATATAAAAGGGACAGCTGTGGGGACGGAGGCAACAGGTAAATGCTGGGCACACCTGGTTACCCTGAGGAAAACCACAAGACCCCTCCCCTCCTTAACGCATTCCCTGCTTTATGTTTTTCCTCAGCCCTTAGCACCATATAACCTGGTCTATCTTATATCATCTTATTATTGTCTGTGTCCCCTAATAGAACGTAAACTCAGCACAGGCCGAGATTTTTACTGTTTTGCTTATTGGGGTAACCCCGTGACTGAAACCATTTCCGGTACATCATATGCACTCAATAAAGATTGATTGAATTATTAATGAACTGGAGCTCTGGTTTTACCTTCAAACAAGCAGAAGCTAAAGACTCTGTGTGATGAGGTGAGGGACTCCAGTGGCACAAAAATCAAAAATATGAATAAGAATGACAATCGTTAATCACCCCCTGAGAGCCACCAGGAGCGCTCTGCCAGTCCAGCTGTTCCTGGCACCAGGGTCTCGTTTCATTGATTTTATTTAATAGGGTTTGTAGTCTATCTAACACGCAGTCCAGAGGCGCTTTCAAGGTGGGAATGGTCAAATAGCATTACGACAAGTTTGTCATCTTGCAGATTGGAAGAATCTGTTCATTTGGTGTGTTAGCATGCATTATCACCCCACTCTTGATTATGAATGAGAATGCTTCCTGCCTCATGTGACACATGTGATGAGGCTTTCTGAAGTCTATCCCTGACTCACATGAGGGAAATGGGAAAGCAAAAGAGAAATTTTAAAATGCCTCCTTTTCTTTAAAAAGCTTCAGGAAAATAAAAGGTTATGGTGCTGATTAAATTAGTATACAAACTAAATAAGATTTAGAAACCTCAATGTAGTCTTTTCTTTGTTATATTGATAACAGAAAAATTTCAGCACTGCTGTCTGCTGAAGTGGGCGTAATGTTTTGTCTCCTCAAGTGACCATGGCAGATTACCTTGCCTTGATATTAGAAGAAGACAAGAAGTCATAAATCCAAGAAAAAATATTGCCTAATTAAAAGTTTATTCACCCTACATTTAATCTCCAACTCTTACTCATAAATAAAAAAAGGACTAGATTTTTGCCTACTGTCATTGTGAGAAATGGATGAATTGCCCATTTAATGCTTAGAAAGACTATAATATGCTTAAAGATAAATAAAATACAGTAACATACCATTTGAGGCCCAATGAAATGATTGTTTTAAATCAGAGTCCTGACAATAACTTCACAAACTCTTATCCCCAGTTTTAATGCAATCCCTTTGAACTACTTAACTTATAAAGTATTCCATTTGCAGTCTCAGAATAATAGAAACTATTTCCCCACCCAGACAAATCAATCAAAAATTGATTATCTCAAGATAAAATATAGATGTGGAATCTTACAAATTATTTCATTAGTGGCACTAGAACACAAAAGTAATCCAAAAGTTATTGATCATTCTCAAAACTCAATAAATTATTTTCATCAGAACTTAATCATTGCTTATAAAAAACATACAACAGGGACCCTCAGCCTTCATCAATCGAAGATCAATAACAACATAAAAGTACAACACAGGTATTGCAACCAATTCACTCAATGAATAATGCATAGTGGTTTTACCATGAGTGCATTTTCTTCTAACACCTCTATGCACTCATGAATGATCATTACATTCCTACATTGTAGAGTTGAAAAGTGGCATATTTTGTAATATTCCATTTTTTCAGAGAGCAAACTAGCAACAGACTTTAAAATAAAAAATGTATTACCAAGTGCAGCTTTTAACGTATAGAATAGGCAGTGTACTTATACCTTAGTTGTTTCATTTGCATATAGGTTCAAATATTTTGCCCACATAATTTTGAGATTACATTATATGAAACATTCAGTCACTTGCATGATAACAGAAGTTAAATTATCGATGGGTCAAAGGACTTTTTATAGGATCCAAAACAACACTTTTCTTTCCCAAATAAACGCAAAGGAGGATAACTCATAACCCGTTATGAAACCAAAGAGAATCACACTTGATTTATGTAAATTTTAGTTTTTACAAAGAAAAGCATTGAGTTCAAGACACTTTTCAACAGTAATCGGTATCTTGCTATTATTTAATCAGATTCACATGAAAATATTAAAATGAATTTTATCTATTTTTAATTAAAATAAATTTTCCTAATTCTTCCTTGGAGAAAGTGGGCCGTTGTCATGCAGTCA
This sequence comes from Physeter macrocephalus, assembly GCF_002837175.3. NCBI lineage: Eukaryota > Metazoa > Chordata > Mammalia > Artiodactyla > Physeteridae > Physeter > Physeter macrocephalus. The sequence continues at coordinate 23,544,060 of NC_041221.1, forward strand.
TACACACTTATGATTTATAAAGGTCAAATGGCAGATCTGAGACTAGAAGAACAGGGAGAAATACTGTAAGCAATTTTAATCAAGGTCTTTACATGCTCAAAGACTCTGAAATCTCTGAAATCTGACAGGGACTCTAGAAATTATCTACGACAGCCCCTCCTGTGGTGATGAGAGTCCTAGATCCTAGGAGAAGAGAGAAAATCCAGCCAGGATCATGAAACCACATGCCTGTCTGGGGCATGAGACACCACACAGCAAAAACCCAGAGAGAAAATGGAGCAGCATGGGACATGTATACAGCCCTGGGATGTTCACGAGGCCATGGGATAGGTATGGAGCCCCGAGACAGGCATGGAGCCTAGATATGTGCATGGGGCTGTGAGGCCACATGAAGAGCCACAGAACAGCTATAGAGCCATGGGAGATGCATGAGGCCACGGGACAGGCATGGGATCCTGGGACACACGTAAGGAGCCACAGAACAGGTATGGAGCCCCAAGGGGAGCAGGTGGTGAGCCAAGCAATGCCAGTGGTCCCGAGGTTTGTGAGCCAGTCAAGGGAAGAGTGGTAAGAGGCAGGACCATGGGCAGGGTTGGCAGTTAACAGGGAAAGAGGAAATGTGTACATGACACCCTCCAGACTGGGAGAAAGACAGCCTCTCGGAGGTAGGGAAGAGCTGGGGCTCCCAGTAAGTTAACAAAAAGAAGAGCCAACTGAAAGTTACAAAACTTGCCACACATTTTTATTGTCAACACTGAACACATCAATGCCTTTAACAGGAAGGCAATGGAATATAGTTATAGCATTTGAAAGAAAAACACAGGATCCGTGAAAGATAATCATTCATCCTGTGGTATGGGAATAGAACCCGAGTTTAAAATCCTGGGTTGGCCCCTTTTGGTCATGGTTTTTTGAATCACCCAAGGCTACATGTGGGGATAAGGCAGTTGTTTAAACTCGAGGGCCACATGCCACATCCCAGGCCAGTCCCAGTGATGGTGCAAGCTGGAATATCCATTTCGAGTCCCTCAGACCTGGGGCCAAATGTTGCTAATCTAATGTCAATCATCCATACAGTTCTTCCATAAGTTCCAAAACAATTCTCAGGCCAAACAACAAATCCAGAAGTAGGAAGACACTCAGCAGGAACATCCAGGAGTTACAGATAGAGATCCCAGGGAGCTGAGAGGAGAATTAACAGCACCTGGCCTGATTCTGCAGGCAGAAGTCATCTTGGGCATTAACATTAAGTGCTGTCAATCTCAGTCCTGGGCAAATATGTGGACAAAACTATAATTCAAAAAGATAGAGTCATCCTTATGTTCATAGCAGAACTATTCACAATAGCCAAGACATGGAAACAACATAAATGTCCATTGACAGATGAATGGATAAAGAAGA
>NC_041221.1:23545593-23565525 GCF_002837175.3 Physeter macrocephalus
TATATGTGCCAGATCTTCTTTATCCATTCATCTGTCAATGGATAAAAAAGATGTGGTACATATATACAATGGAATACTACTCAACCATAAAAAAGAGTGAAATAATGCCATTTACAGCAACATGGATGCAACTAGAGATTATCATACTAAGTGAAGTAAGTCAGAAGGAGAAAGACAAATACCATATGATATCACTTATATATGGAATCTAAAATACGACACAAATGAACCTATCTACGAAACAGAAACAGACTCACAGACATAGAGAACAGACTTGTGGTTGCCAAGAGGGAGGGGACGTGGGTGATTGGATGGATTGGGAGTTTGGTATAAGCAGATACAAACTATTATATATAGAATGGATAAACAACACGATCCTACTGTAGAGCACAGGGAAATATATTCAATATCCTGTGATAAACCATAACGGAAAAGAATATGAAAAAGAATGTGCACGTATATACATGTATGTGTCTATTTATAAATATGTGTAACTGAATCACTTTGCTGCACAGCAGAAGTTAACACAACATTGTAAATCAACTACATTTCAAATGAAATAAATTTTAAAAAATACTAAGTGCTGTCAGCTAAGACACTGAAAAAAGGCCTCCAAATTAGTCATGATATTAAAACTGCAAGGCAAAGTAAGCCTGAGTACAGCATGACTCACCCCAGCGGTGGTCTTTCTCTGTGTGCTTTGTGAAATTGCCCAATTCCTATAACTGGAGCACACTCTCTAAATTGCGTGCGTGCTGGGTAAACTTTAATCAATAAACGAACAAAAGCAGAATATGGCACTACCGCCTTAAGTGGACATTAAACATTTAAAACTCATTTCGGATACGGTTATGAGATTCAGTAAGCGTGCTGAGAAACATGCTGTCTTGAAGGGTCACTATTTTCCCCCCCTTATTGGAACAGACATTTAAGCAAATGACACGGACCTAAGTGTGAAGGGTGCGTCTGTCACGGGTCAGGGTGTTTTAGCAGCCACTGCATGAGCAGGGATAAATATTCCAGAACATGCAGTCAAGGGAGTACCCTTGCAAACACAGCAAGCTGTTAGGGCTTGTTGAGCAATGAACTCCACAAGACAAGTGGAGCCCGAAGTGGTAAATATTTTACCAAGGCTGGGAAAAAAGATCCTGCCAGCACCTTCTGCCCAGCCAGGTAAATCAAATCAAGACTTCAGTGAAATGTGCTTACTTGTACTGAGATGTTCCTGCAGACTCTTCCCGAGCAGCCTCCTGTGCAGAGTGCCTCCAACGCATAATGCTAAATCATGAAATTTTAAATGTACCCAGAAACCAAGATGGTAAACATCAAGATGATCCAGCCCTTCCTTTATTTCTGTCTTATCAGTGTTTCATCATACCTTCTCAAACTTTCTTGTATTGAGCACAGAAGAGTGTTTATGGGGCATAGCCATGGCCACCTGCTCCGCTGTAAATGGAGCCATTTCAAGGACTGACTGGGCTCCAAACAGCCACAGGGAATCTTTTAGGTCTGTTTTTGATCAACAGTCTTATCCTTCTTAAGAGAAGCACTTCCTTCCTAAGCACCCATACTCTTGGCCCATGGCCTGCATACTCCTTCTCAGCCAGGATGGAAGTCCCCAGGTACTCCCTCCCTCTAACGGCCCTGCATCCTGGGTGTCCTGGCCTCCCTCCCTCTGGGCTGTCTGGAGGTGGGGTCCCCTTCCTGTGAGCTAATCCCTCACCTGTGCCCAGTATCCTATCCCCTCCTATAGCCCCGGGGACTTTGCCTAGTCACTTATCTCCCCCTGTCTTTCCTCTCTTCACCAGTACCATTTAAGGATGATTAAGTAATGCTCTCTTAAAAGCCGTTCCCTGTCCTCATGTCCCTGCCAAATGAGACAGTAATTCTCTATTTTTATGCCTATTCCTTCACCTCACATTTATCCCTTCACTCATGAGCATCTAGTTTTTTCCCCAGCACTGTTGCGAAACTGCTCTGATAAATGCCGTTTGCTACGGGTTGATGTGTCCACCCCACGCCCGCCCAGAGATATGCTGAAGTCCTAACCTCATGCACCTGTGATGACTGTGACCTTATTTGGAAAAAGGGCCTTGATGTAATTAATTAAGATGAAGTCATGCTGGCTGACGGCGGGCCCTAAACCCAATATGACTTGGGTCCTTATGAAAAGAAGAGAAAACAGACACAGAACACAGACGCACAGAGACAATGCCATGTGACTACAGACTCAGAGAACTGGAGTGATGGGTCCACAAGCCAAAGAACGCCAAGGACTGCTGACAGCCACCCAAAGCTAAGAAGCGGCAAAGATTCTTCCCTGAGCTCTCAGAGCGTGGCCCTGGTGACACCTTGCTTTTGGACTTCTAGCCTTCAGAACTGTGAGAGAAGATATTGTGATTGCTTTAAACCACCCAGTTTGTAGTATTTGGTTACAGCAATACTGGGAAACTAATACACCATTGCTGACAGAGTTTCTGGGAGGGTAACCATCTGTCCCAGTTTTCCCAGAAGATAGTAGGGCGTTCAGTGCTACATCCCAAAAAAGTCTCGGGCAAATCAGGATGAGTTTGTCGCTCTACCTTCTGGCCCACAGGTGCCCTGGACTGGCCGCATCATCAGACACTCTGACGGCCACCTCCCTCTTGAAAAAGCTCTCCTTTCTTGGTTCCCATGACACCTGCTCTCAATTAGTTAACTCCCTCCGATGGCAGCTAGGAACTCAGCTTTCTCGATCGAACATCATTTCAGATTCCCCTTCTTTATTCCATCTGGAATCAACAGCCAAGAACTCAGGGCTCACTCTCAGTGCCTCCTGCTCCCTCCTGTCTTATAGCCTTTAAAACGTCAACAACTCCCTCTTCAAAGCTCCAGAATCCACCCAATTTTTTACATTTCTGCTACCACTCCCGCAGCTCAGGCCCTCATCGCTGCTCCCTTTGGTCACAGCAGCGGCCCCAGAATTTGCTCTTCCTGCGGGCATTTCTCCATCCTCCAAGGTGAGCCTGTGCAGACAAGAGGGGCGCTTCTTGAGATGCCTTTCGATGCCGTGCGTTATTGAATCCGCACTGTAAGTTTCATCTCCCTCTACTTCCTCTCTGTAATCTGAACTAACATTTCATGGCTTACTGTGCTCGACACTTGCCAAAACCTGCTGTGCTCCCCTCATGAGATTCATAAACACCTTCTAACAACCATCTGGGACTCAGCTCTGGCATTGCTGCATCCCAGAAACCCTCCTTAACCATTCCTCTACATCCCAGGCTGTCTGGTTCCGACACCCCTTCCCTGGGCTCACACAGCACCCGGCAAAGACACCTAAGGGGACCCTTAATACAATGTAATGCAACGGTCCTTTTGGTTTATATTCCTCAAGATATTCTAGACTCTTAACAGGAGCTAGGTTTTTTACCTCTATCTCCTCCATATTTAGCACAGACCCCGGTACATATATAGGCAGTTATTAAATGTCTGTTGAATGTTCACTCCAAATTTTAAAAATGAAAATTATAAGTATGTTGATAATGCCATTTATGAGCTATGGGGTTTTCCCAAATCCCAAAGCTTAGCAGTGCACTCTGTTGGAAAGTCCAGTGCGAAACACATACTCCTATCCAGGGCAATGAGAATGCAAAATGGTGCAACCTTCATGAAAGGGAATCAGGCAGGATCTAGCGAAACCACAACTGCATTCACCCCTTGACCCAGCAATCCCAATTCCAGGAATCTCTGTCAATGTTACACTTGCAAAAATATCAAAAGATGTGTGTGCAGGAGGCATTACACATTGTAACACTATACATGATCACTTCTCCCAGCAGGGAGTTGCTGAGTAGAGGAGAGTTCATTACATAGAGGAGAGCTATGTGCCTATGAGAAGAAGCCACATAAATCCATACTACTGGGATGTGGACTCCAGGGTATATCATGATGTCAAAAAATGCTAGATAGAGAAAACTCTGTATATATGCTACTTTTTAAGATTCACTCCAAATTTTAAAAATGAAAATTAAAAGTATGTTGATGATGCCATTTATGAGCTACGGGGTTTTCCCAAATCCCACAGCTTAGCAGTGCACTCTGTTGGAAAGTCCAGTGCGAAACACATACTCCTATCCAGGGCAATGAGAATGCAAAATGGTGCAACCTTCATGAAAGGGAATCAGGCAGGATCTAGCGAAACCACAACTGCATTCACCCCTTGACCCAGCAATCCCAATTCCAGGAATCTCTGTCAATGTTACACTTGCAAAAATATCAAAAGATGTGTGTGCAGGAGGCATTACACATTGTAACACTATACATGATCACTTCTCCCAGCAGGGAGTTGCTGAGTAGAGGAGAGTTCATTACATAGAGGAGAGCTATGTGCCTATGAGAAGAAGCGACATAAATCCACACTACTGGGACGTGGACTCCAGGGTATATCATGATGTCAAAAAATGCTAGATAGAGAAAACTCTGTATATATGCTACTTTTTAAGAAAAGAGGGTATGAATATATATGTGTATGTGTGTGTGGAGTTTGGTTTATGTTTAAAAAGAAGCATAAACTATAAACTATAAGGAAAAGGTGATCTAAAGGCAGAGAGAGTGAACAGGTAAGGAAAACAGTTTCTCTGAACACCACTTGTTTTATTAATTTGACTTTAAAACACTACAGAATAATGTAATGTAAATTTTGAAAATCTCGAAAAATCAGAAGTGAAATTAAACAAATGAAATTAACTGGATTTTGAGTTGGTGGCGCAACCATACAAAGGGAAATTCTTTCCATTTCAAGGTGCTAACTTTGCTTCAATTTTCCCGTGAGATTTATACCCTGAGGACTAAAAGAAAAGAAGAAAAATCATCCGAAAGGGTTTTCTGTAGTCAACAAGGACTAAAGTTGCACAGAACTGTTATTCTGAAATGACTAAGTATGTATTACAGGAAAAGGCAAAGGAATAATTATGCTGACCTGCAGAGACAGGATTCTGCGCACAGGAGAGAAAGATAGAGACATAAAATGGAAGAGGAGCAGAAAGTCCCTAGAGCCCTGGAGATGAACTGGAAGTATCCAGAGCAACTTCTGGTGCGTTTTAAAGAACGCTTTCCTTAGCTCTATTCACTGAAAACACCTGACTTTGATCACCCCTATGCTTGAATCAGATAAAAATGGCTGATTCTCAGGTCAATAGAAGGAAATGGATAAGAGGAGTCTTATTATCCCAGAGAATAATCAAGCCATCCAAGGCCACTTGGGTTGTTGCCAAAGAACTCAGCGGCCAACCTCAAGAGGCTCCCCTAGGCCTGAAATGTGACGATTTCACCATCTGTAAGAACATAAGCTGTAAGTGATGGAAATATACCAAATATTGAAATCCACGTATTAAAAATAATTCTAATAACCACTTTTTACAAAGCAAACATGACATTTTATTTGTCCCCTCTGGATAATGTTGGAGAACCAACTAAGTAGGCTCTTTAAAAAATGGTAGGGCTTCCCTGGTGGCGCGGTGGTTGCGCGTCCGCCTGCCGATGCAGGGGAACCGGGTTCGCGCCCCGGTCCGGGAGGATCCCACATGCCGCGGAGCGGCTGGGCCCGTGGGCCATGGCCGCTGGGTCTGCGCGTCCGGAGCCTGTGCGCCGCAACGGGAGAGGCCACAGCAGAGGGAGGCCCGCATACCACCAAAAAAATAAATAAATAAAAATAAAAATAATAAAATAAAAAATGGTAAAGGGAAGAAAAATAAGCATTCACCCTGCCTTTCCTACGTCAGTTGCGCCCTCGGGATATTCAAATAGTTAAGGAGGGAAAGTTACTTTATGTAGAAATATTTTAGCCATTAAATGAAAAAAGAATAGTAAAATTTAAAACTCCCAGTTTTTCACCCATGAATGAATCAGGAGATTTAGGCCGTGATCCTCGATGACTGATCATTTCACATCCCAGTGAAGGACACAGCACCATCCATGACACAGCAGAGACACAAAGATGCACACCTGAATCTGGGCAGCCTCTGGAAATCACTACTAATTTACAGACACATTCAGGACAGAAGAGTGTCCTAATGACAGCAATGGGAAGCTGGGCAAACCCTGGACTGTGGAAACTCTGCAGAAAAATGGACTCAAGTTTCTTTAAAAATTAATTTGCAAGGGGAGAGCAACAACAACAAAACACAGTGAAGGAAGAAGAGACTCAAGACTAGACGACACCAGCCAACTGCAATAGACGACACCAGCCAACTGCGCTAGATGAAGGTCCTTCCGTTCCTGACTCAGTTCAACTGATACCAGAACAAGGCACAAGCATTCCTGTGACCATCAGGGCTCTCACAGTACTCACTGGATGTTTCCTAATTTTATGGCATTGGTTTTTGTCTGGGTTTCTGATGTTTTGGTGTGATTATGGCATTATGAATTCCTTATCTTTGATAGCCAAGAAGTGAAATATTATGGCACTATTATATCATTTCTTGAATTTGCTTCAAAATAATTTGGTGAATGTGGGTAGAGCATGGGTGGGGATATACCAGAAAAAAGGTGGGCCTGAGATTAATAAATACAGGGCCTGGGTGTTCCTTAGACTCTTCTATTTTTGTATATATTTCAAATCTTTTTGTGATACGAAAGTTACAAAATAACAGACCACAAAACTATTCATTGGATGAATTATTAAAATATAATGTCTGATTAATTATACTCAGTTTCATGATATAAGAGCAAGTTCCCTGAGGACAGAGACAAAGACTAGTTTACTTATCACCTTAAATGCTTAGAAATGTCCAGGGTGTAAAGAACCCTAAATAAATTTTGATGAATTAAAGAATAAAAGAATGTGTATACACACTAGTCAATTGATCCTACAGATACGCAGGCATATCTGAGACAGTAGACCAATTCTGTCTGCCACGCAATGCCAGATAGAGACAAAGGCGTACACTGCGTGGTGGGACTAAGGCTTTGCTGGGAAACGCTGAAATGAAGAATTTTTTGTTTTGCTTGGTTTTGTTGTTATTTCTGTGGGTCACATTTTTCTCCCCCCGTTCAAATGCCTAGGACGGCACCTGTTAAGTAAAAGTGGCCTCAACAATGGGACTTTCTGCCCATGATAATTCTGAGCTTGGATTCTTCTTAAGATAGTGATCAGTTTCAGAATATGAAACTCTTGGGATGGGGGATTTTATATTTTTGCTCTGATTTTAAACAATGTCTAAAACAAGACTCACAGAATAATAGTGATAACCACCGCTATTCTGAGTATGGAACAAGCATTTAAATGGTGCCTTTGCAATCAGAGCGTGCTCGACCCTCACCTTTATAGGAGATGACCGGGTGCTCTGCTCTCTGGCACTGAGATGCATCTGTCTCCGGCTGGGCGAGTCGCCACCATCCCAGGCTTGAGAAGAGCCACGCAATGATGCAGGGTCCCTTCATGGTGGGCAAGAGACCTCAGGCTCCGGACACTTGTCTTTAACCAGAAGCTGGTCGTCCCGTCATGTGGGGAAAGTGCCTAGAACACGCAAAAGAGAACAAGTGCATTAACATGGGTTCACGTTTTCTGGTGGGTGGTCTTTCAGTAAAGCCCCATCACGCCCGTTAAAAAAAAAAGAGGCTTGCAGTGCTTGGACAAACACACCTTTTTCTAGGAGAGATTTCAGAAATGCGTGAGTAATGATGTATGTCTCAATCTAGACCTCTTTTCTCCCAATAATTTTATGAGAAAACCCATTGATTATAAAAGAAGGAGTGTTCACGTTTAAGCTCTGTCAAGTTGTCATCGTCCCCACCCCCATGAAGAATTCAGTTTCAGAGTTGTGATCATCGATTGGTTTTCTCTTGGAACATCATTCTCCCCCGCTCGTGCAAATGCAGATCTATATGTGGATGCCCTAAGAATCCCCTTCCCTTCCCTTTTCAAAATACAAAAGCCCCTATTAAATAAGGCCATGACCACTGTCCTTGACTAACAACCTGATTAATACTATGCTACCCAACTCTTAAAACTCATCCACAGCGGGTGCATTTCTCCTTTGAAATTTACAGATGACCTGCCTGCAAAGTTTTTGGCTAGAGATCAAGTGTGTATCAAATAAAACCTATATGGAGCACCTACTGGGTGAAATGAAATTGCTGTGCTGGGAGCTGGGAAACTTTAAAGATTACGAATAATTTAAAAGATTAATAAGCTTTCAAATAAGATAGGCTTATAAAAATAACTATAATCCAAGCTGTTAGAAAATCATAAAAAGAAGCAGGAGCGCTATGGGGGTTAGGAGAGAGAGTACGACTGCTATTTAGAGAGATCAAGGGTGGGTCAAAGGAAGACTTCATATTTGAGTTTAATAGTGGAGGATAAAGAGGATTTCAACAGATGGAGACTTCTGGAAGTAATCCAGAAGAGGATGAAAAGATGCACTGGGGGGCCAAGAGGAATGAGTAGGCAACATGTGTTGGGAACAGTTTACTGTACTTGACCCCAGGGGATAGAAAGGGGAGAACTGGAGAGCAGCTTAGAGAGAATGTTGGGTTAAGATTTGGAAGGTGAATGATACTAAGCTCTGAGGTCTCTATTTTTAGGCGATAAGCTACCACAGTATATTAACATTAGAAGAAATAGTAATCATTCTCACCATAGCATACACAGGAAATCGGCTAAAGAAGAGCATAAAGGTCGAGAAGTTAAACTGAAGATACAGCAGTTGTTCAGAAAAGAAAGAAAGGAGGCTGTGACTTCAGGTGTGGTCAATGTGAACAGAAACTAAGGTAAACCCAGCAAACACTCAGTGTGATGGGTACGGCAGAGCACAGAGAATTAAAGATGTCCACAGCTTCTTCCACCTTCCTCCCACTGAAGGCTGGATCTTCACCCCCTCTCTTGAATCTGAGTTGGCTCTCTGACTGCTTTGCTCAGTCAGATACAACAGAAGTGATGGTACCCTAGTTTCCAAGCCCATACCCTAAGAGGCTAGCAGTTTCTACTTCCTGTCTCCTCTGGGGCACTGAGACACTGGGTCAGAAGTGATGGTACCCTAGTTTCCAAGCCCATACCCTAAGAGGCTAGCAGTTTCTACTTCCTGTCTCCTCTGGGGCACTGAGACACTGGGTCAGAAGTGATGGTACCCTAGTTCCCAAGCCCATACCCTAAGAGGCTAGCAGTTTCTACTTCCTGTCTCCTCTGGGGCACTGAGACACTGGGTCAGAAGTGATGGTACCCTAGTTTCCAAGCCCATACCCTAAGAGGCTAGCAGTTTCTACTTCCTGTCTCCTCTGGGGCACTGAGACACTGGGTCAGAAGCCCAATGTCCCTGAAACTGCCATGCCAGGGAGACCACATATAGGTCCTCCTGGTGATGTTCCCACTAAGCCCAGCTTCCCAGCCAGCCCCACCAAGGCACCTGATATATGAGTAAAGCTGAAGCCCACTGAGTGACTTTAGTATCACAAGAGCAAAGAAATCAACTAGTTGAGCGCTGTCCAATTTCCTAACCCCCGAGGTGTGAAATATAATAAATGGTTGTCGTACTAATCTGTTAAATTGGGAGGAACAGAAAGCAAAGAGGCACAGATGGACTGCAGATAAAGAATGTGAGTCACTTTGAGGACAGCCATGCCATTTTTTAAAATATGATAATCAACAGAAGAAGTTTTAGAGGAGGATATGATCATTTGGTTTTGTGCATGTTGGGTTAAGATGCCAAGAGAATATTTAAGGAAATGCAGCAGATTGTGGAAAATCCAGGTTGGATGCTCAGGAAAAAAAAGAATTCAGAGACAGCATATAATCTTTGGAATGTTTAAAATCATGGTGTGGTTGGGACTCACCAGGGGAAAGCAGGCGAGAAAAAAAGGGCTAAAGAGAAGTGTTTATTTAGAATTTGTTCAAGAAAAGTAACCACACGAAGATGAGACAAGAGAACAGATATAGCGCGTCAAGTGAACACAGCACCATGGGAGCCAAGTTAAGTTGGAGGATAGAAATAACACGTTTTAAAAAGAGGTCTCAAATGTAAAATAGATAGCTAGTGGAAAGCAGCTGCATCGCACAGGGAGATCAACTTGGTACCAAGGCACCTAGAGGGGTGGGATAGAGAGGGTGGGAGGGAGATGCAAGAGGGAGGGGATATGGGGATATATGTATACATATAGCTGATTCACTCTGTTATACAACAGAAACCAATACAACATTGTAAAGCAATTATACTCCAATAAAGATGTTTTAAAAAAATTTTTAATAAAAAATTAAAAAATAAAAAGAGGCCTCATCCACTGTACCCCGATGAAGTAGAGCGAAGACTACTGGCTTTAGTCAAAGGACATATATACACTACCGAACGTAAACTAGATAGCTAGTGGGAAGCAGCCGCATAGCACAGGGAGATCAGCTCGCTGCTTTGTGACCACCTAGAGGGGTGGGATAGGGAGGGTGGGAGGGAGGGAGACGCAAGAGGGAAGAGATATGGGAACCTATGTATATGTATAACTGATTCACTTTGTTATAAAGCAGAAACTGACACACCACTGTAAAGCAATTATACTCCAATAAAGATGTTAAAAAAAAAAAAAAAGGACAGTCAATGGTCAACTTTGGGGTCAGTTTCAGAAAAACAGGAGACAGAATCCATGACATGAGAAAGCAAGAAGGGAACAGATGAAGCAAAAGTGGGACAGAATATCTGTGGTAACTTGAATGCTAGGTAACCCCAGAAAATTCAGTGAAATCAGGTAAGCACTGAAGGACCAAAGTTCAGAAAATTTTAGGGTACAGAAAACAGATCATTAAATGTGGCTTCTTTTCTGAGGAGTGGTGAGTGGAGAAGAAATTGTAGATTTAAGAGGGAGAGGCAGTATAAGATCCAGAAAAACAGGGGTGGCAAACTATTAAGGTTCCAGTAGAGAGGGTGGTTATGAAAGGGAGGAGAGAGGCCTCTTCTTTAAAAAGGGCTGTGCACACGAATACATGGTGAGATGTCAAGATGGAGAAAACACGAAGTGGAGGGTACATCGAATTTCACAGTCTCCATATTTTGCGCCCCACTGACTCAATCCTCCCACGGATGGAAATGTTCAAATTAGGCAGAGAAAAAAGTGAAGGGGCTGCAAATCATGATGAGGCAAGAGTATGGTTTCCGGAGGAGGGAGAGGGTCTGAGCATGAACGTGGGGGAAGGAAAGGAGAGGAAAACTGGGAGCCAAGGATACATCTGTCCAATGGGTCCATAATCCCTGACCAGGCCAGTACATTGTAATGCACAATGGAGGCACACATGCTATTTTTTTCCTGGGTTATAAAATTTAAAGTATGATTAATTTCACTCTTGGAAAGGGGTCACAGTCTGCAAAACTGGAGACTGCTCTTGAACTCCAGTCTGGAGGCAAATACATGAAGCAGCCCATCTTTCTTCTCCCTCTGACCTGAGACTTACGACATGACATTTTACCAAATGACATATCTTAACAGGAGTTGGGGATTAACACATAGACACTACTATATAGAAAACAGAAAATCAACAAGGACCTACTGTGTAGCACAGGGAACTCTACTCAATATTCTGTAATAACTTACATGGGAAAAGCATCTGAAAAAGAATGGCTAGATGTATATGTAGAACTGAATGACTTTGCTGTACACCTGAAACTAACACAACATTGTAAATCAACTATATTCCAACATAAAATAAGAAATTAAGTTTAAAAAGAGTAACACCTGTTAGAGGCGTTTTATTTTATTTTTTTATTTCTATTTTTTGGCTGCGTTGGGTCCTCGTTGCGGCGCGCGGGCTTTCTCTAGCTGTGGCGAGCAGGGGCTATTCTTTGTCGTGGTGCGCGGGCATCTCATTGTGGTGGCTTCTCTTGCTGCGGAGCACGGGATCTAGGCGCAAGGGCTATTGTGGCGCACGGGCTTAGGTGCTCCGCGGCACGTGGGATCTTCCCGGACCGGGGCTCGAACCTGTGTCCCCTGCATCGGCAGGCGGATTCTTAACCACTGCGCCGCCGGGGAAGCCCCGTTAGAGGTGTTTTAGATGTAATTTTGATCTGTTCAGAGCAAGGAGATTTGGAAAGGGCTGCAGGTAGGGTGTCACTGCCCCACATCAAAACAAAATGGTGATGATAAAAAATTATGGGAAGGAGAGTGAAAGCAACAGTGAACTCTCAGCAAGCGCTAGCTGGCTCTGTGGCAGGCAGGACACCAAGCACTTACACCCACACCTGGCACCCAACAGGCACCCAGAGCAGTATCTCTGACACGTCAACTTCCAGCGAACAGCATCCATCACAGAAATGGACGGGAGCATGGCCGTCTTGACCTCTGAGACTGAGCTCAGGTCACCCTAGGGCTAAAAGCAAATTCCTCTCTTGCAGATAGTTTTCAGTGTGTAAGACCCAGGCCAACATAGAATCCCCTCTGTTAACCAGGAAACAAGTTATACAGACAACTGCCAATTGGACCTGTCCTATATTTCCAATAGCCGTGCATTCCCATCTCAGTCCTAACATCTTGCCTCCCGAAGGAAAGGCGAAGAAGAATAACACAAGTGCCTGGAACGTTCCTTCCCTGGGATGTTGAAAGTGATGATTAGAGAAGAAAATGCCCTGTCAAGTGAAAGAGCTGCTAAAATGGGACAGACCCATGGTCCTATGGGGATGAGATGAAATGATATGTTTGCCACGTTAAGCTAAGGGAAGCACATTTAATGAGAACAGGTGATTTTTAGAAGTTTATAATTTTCAGACCATAACACGTTACCTTTGTTCTTAAAATAAAGGTACTGTAAACAGTCAGCCTGGTAAGGTACCAGGGAGGGGTGTTCACAGTTGTCATGTAGATCAGGGTTTTCTCAGCATCCCACCATGCAAAGCTAACTCGTTGAATAGTCCTTTACTCAAAACAGGCTCAGCTCTAAATATCAGGTCCTCCCATCCTGTACTCTCACCTCTCAGTGGAGTATGGTGGGGTGGGGAGAAGCATATTTATATCAGAGATTTTAGTGCTCAATCTACTGACATTTCCAGCCAGGTAATTCTTTGTTCTGGGAGCTGTTCTGTGCATTTAACAGCATCCCTGGCCTCTCTACCCACTAGATGCCAGGAGCAACCCCCCAATCTGTGCCAACCAAAATTGGCTCCAGACTTTGTCAAATCGCCCTGGTTGAGAATCTCTGATTTGTATGTATCAAAATACCTCTCCTCGGGCTTCCCTGGTGGCGCGGCGGTTGGGAGTCCGCCTGCCGATGCAGGGGGACGCGGGTTCGCGCCCCGGTCCGGGAGGATCCCGCGTGCCGCGGAGCGGCTGGGCCCGTGAGCCGTGGCCGCTGGGCCTGCGCGTCCGGAGCCTGTGCTCCGCGGCGGGAGAGGCCGCGGCAGTGGGAGGCCCGCGTACCGCACACAAAAAAAAACACCTCTCCTCTTCAGAAATTAAATAAGCTATCATCACGTGAAAGATTATTTTAAAATATGCTTACATAAATCACCCACTGAATTCGTATTGAGCCATTTCAGCAAAATTTCAATAAAAACGAAAGTCACCTTAATTATAACTATTTGCTACATCGGGGAAATACATGATGAAGGAATTTTCAAAGGATCAATTTCAATAAAAGTTGTTCGAATTTCATCCTACCACCTCTGGAAAATTAAAAATATGTTTGGTGACTTAATACTAAACAAGTTGATTTTGCCAATAGGAAGATTTATTACAGCAGGCCACTTTGGGCTACAAAACAGAAGCATTTTTGTTGTATCTATTTCAAAATCCCTGAAGCCTTCCCTTTAGTTTCCTGATGTGGGAGTAGGTTCTCTCTATAAGCTCGGTCTAAATAAGCAAAACTCCATATATACATGTTTGTGCAATAAATGACATTTCTCATTCACACCCACACGGCAAATGAATAGGCTTTGGGGAATAGAAAATAACTGTTCCTTTTAGTTAAAAAAAACTGCTGTCAGATAAAATAGAAGTCAAAAGAATGAAAGCTTACACAAGAAGTTCTGCTTCAGGAACAAAGTCTAATTAGTGATTAATAAAAATAGATCCAAAATAAGCTTCATGTACTTTTTTTCAGGGGAGGCTGGTGTTCCTCTGAGTCTTTGACCCACTGTAAAGTTGGAAGTGGCCAGACCCATGGGCGCAACTCAGAGAGTCCACAGAAACTCTGCCAGCCCGGCTCCTACCTGATGGCTTTAGGAGCTCCACTGCAGACAAGATGGAGAAGTCAGGTGAGAGAACTGACCAATGAGCTGCTCGGAGAGGACCAGGAAGCCGAGCCCCACACCCACTGCAGCACAGGAGCCCTTGAGAGGATGCATCGCGTGCGCATCTCAGCTGTAAAAAGTTACAGTCTGTTGTAACATCAGAAGCACAACGACAGGATTTATAAGAAGGGGATGGACAGCTCTTCTGAAAGGTCTGTGTTTGCTCTCATCTTTCCATCCACCTCTTGGCCCTATTCCATGGGATCAGATGAAACACTCCCCCAGAGACGAAAGCCCCAGCCCGAACCGAAGGCAGCAGAACCGCTGAAGAAATCAGCCCATCATCTGAACAAACCATGGAGCCTTATTCCCGCACACCCTGGCACAGCCAAACATGGTGTTACGACATCTACCGCAGAGTCGTCAGCTGCTGCCAGGTAAACAGCCTTGCCTTGCAAACTGCCTTGCCCTAGTCAAACCCTCTCAGGATTTTCCACTGCTTTCCGAAGAGAATACTCTGCCCTTCCACCAACGAGCCATCTCCTCCTAATTGCACCTCCACTACTCCCAGTGCCAAGGCTTCCTTCCAGCCCCTCCAGCCTAGCCATGGTCCTCCGGGTAAGCCTCGCACACTCTCTGCATGTTTGCTGACGCCTCGGGCCCCACTTCTGCCCCGAGTCTTCCCACTACACAAGGTCAAGGCTGGCCTCCACCTTCTGCACACACAGCGGCCGCCCACTCCAGCCAAGGTGGCAGATCCTTTCTGGAAAACCCTGATGAACCAATTACAGTGCCTGCTTCCTCATCAAGGGTTCCACGGAAAGTCATATAACCTTTCGCGTTTCTAAGCTTTGACTTCTCCTTTGTACCGTACACAAGCTACGGGTTGAACACGCAGTTACAGCCCCAAATGTAAGCATTCCAAGAAGCTCAATCGGCCATCTGAATGAATCAGAAATCACGTAGCCGACGTTCTATTAAGCACCATCCAGAACTCACCCCTCCTTTGCCACTGAACAAGCACCATTGTCAGATGGTTTATGCAGACCCTTGGCACACAGGAGACAGGAAGTGAGTCAACAACTCACTGAATCCGAGAGGTGGAAGGGCCGGCTGAAATCACCTCATCTCTCCCTTCACTTTGCAGCAGAGAAAGCGAAGGCTCAAATGGATTGAACGGATCTTACAGGTTAAGGTAAGATCAAGTGTGCAGTGTCAGGCCATGTCAAAACAGGAGAAAAACCCTCTGGCCCTTTGCCTGGCACACTCAGCCTTCCTGCTCACACTGGTAAAACCACACATTTATGGCCACAAGTTCAAACAACCAGAACTACCCCCAGAAACATAGTCTTCTCCCCAGAGTAAAGCGTAAGAGATGAACCCATGGCCTGGAAACAGGGGGCATCATTAATCCAGCCAGTCATACTGAAGGATGCCACCTGTGGGCAAGGGACAGCCCTCCAACACGGAAGAGGACACAGTCCGGGCACTTCCAGCTCAACAGGTATGAGTAGTCAAGCAAGTAAAAGTCCATCTTTGGATAATTACCAAATTATCCTAGAAGTAGGAGCAAAGTCTTAGGGAACATAGAAAAGGGAGGAATCCCTCTGAATGGATGAAGAAGACAGAGCTATGGCTTCTGAAGGGGTTCAAGTTCAAGTGTTCAAAGAAGGGGGAATAAAGCTCAGGGAGCATCCCAGCCCTCAGTGTCTTCATGGCTGGAAGGAACGTGTTGAATGAATCTGTGCTCTACTTCCTGGCTGGAAGGAACGTGTTGAATGAATCTGTGCTCTTTCCTAGTAGTAATGTCAGACATTCTAGGTACTGAGCAGGAAATGGGATTAAATGAAGAATCAATAAAACGATAAACTTAAGTTAATGCACAGTGTTCAAGTAAATAGATTCTTCTAACCTTTTTCAAAAACAATAACCGAACGTTTTATTCTTTGGGAAATAAAGCAAAATTAAAGTTTTCTTGTTATGGCGTGGAGTCTGTAAGGGCAATCAGGATGTTCACCAGACATATTGCATCTTCAGTTTTTAGGTACGTTTTTATGAAAATTGGATCCTCTTTATATTACTTTAACCCATGTACCGTCACTGCCAAATTTCAGCCAAAAGAGGTTTAACACAAATGAATTAGTGCAACAGTTTTAGGAATGTCTTAATGAAAACACTGACCGCCCTCAAGTACAGAAACACTGCCAGATGCCACCTTCAGGTAACTGAGTAAGAAAATGACTTTGTTACTCATAGGTTTTCATCGTAACTGAACTGAGATGAGATCGGATTTTATGGCTATATAAAATGACTTCATGGAATAGAATGGGAAAAAGCAAACATTGACGTATTTTACACATTTCAATAATGGTTCAGCTCCAGCGACCTTATTTTATCTCTCTCTCTTCAAAGGGAATTATTATTACACTTTTGTCTTTTTCCCCTTGTTTAGCTCCAGGTCGCCTGGAGGGACCATAAAAATAAATGAAGTCCACTAGATAAAATTATTATTTACACAAAGGCAATAGTAATTTTATCTGTCAGCAGGTTTTAAAACTAAATGAAGGTTCATTCAATCTACTTCTGTGCTAGCTAAATCAAGAGGAATACTTTCTAAGAATGAAAAAAAAAAAAAAACGCTTAAATAACGGGTCTTTCAAGGCAACGTAACTATATTGACAATTTCTAAAGGCTTTATCTAGAGAGAGGAAACTCATAGGGACAGAACAAAACAATCACATTATAAATGACTCTCATAATGTGACAATTACTATTCATAGCTCCCGTTCCTTTTTAGGTAAGCTAGGCAGGAACTGGAGTGCCACTTTGTCTCTTGTCACCTAGAAGGTGTGACGTCTGTGATGACCTGCAAAAGCATGCAACACTGGCAGGAAGAAAAAAATGCTCCCCAACGTTTCTGCTCCAGTCAGCATCACTGGTCGCCTTCTGATGGCCAAGTCCGGTAAGCTGATGCAACTGGACATCTATCACCATGGCATCTGCGCCCGCGACCTCTCCAACTGAGTATCTCCCCAAACCCTCTCCTCCCTGGTTTCCTTAACACCCCGCTCTCCCTGTGTGCTTACTGCATCCAGAACTCTTACTCCCGTCCTCCGTTTAAATGGAAGTGCACCCCACCCCAATTTCTCTCTTTGAGGACTCGCCCACCATTTTCTCCTCCTTCATCTTCCCAAAGGTCATGTGTCGTTTTGTCTCTATGTTCTGACAGCTCTTCCCTTTTACCCATATTTAGAATCATGCCCCACTCCCCACCCTAACCAACCCTCTCTATTTCTCACGTCTACATTGTTAGCTGTTTTTGACAGGTTTCCCTGCCTCTGGTTCCAATTCTTAAGCTTCATCTCTGAGTAGCCTTCTCTGACTTTTTCCCACTCCCCCCCCCACCCCCATGTGGCCCCCCTGTACATCAACACTCATTTCTATTATAGTTGTTATCACCCGGAACTACAATTGCCTGTGTATGTGCCTCCTTCTAAAACAGGCTGTGAAAATCTCAACCTCTGGACAATACAGGATGTAGTAGACACAGAAAGTTACCACCCGAAGAATGAGTTCATGGAGAAAAACAGTGTAAATCAACATACACCTCTCTACCTTCTGATCAATATTTATGCTTCCATTAAAATGCAATTCTTGTTCCCTTTCCTTCTATGGCTCTGCTATTCATTGTCACAGATGTTTTATTCCTCTATTAAAATTCTCTTAACATCTGGTCCAAATATGAGGATCCCCATGGTTCTGAGAAATGTCCTTTCTAAATGTCATAATTTTCCAATTAGTGGTCAAAGGGATGAAGGGATTACTATAGGCAGACCAGCTAAAAAGAGGAAGTCTCCCGGGTCTAGAAACATGAAAGCCCATGGAAGATATAACCGAAGTGTGTGAACCCCGAGGGGTGTGAGTAAGTTACTCTGGCACACCACAATTTGCTGGAACCACTTGAAAAATCAAAAGACAAAAAAAAAAAAAAAAAAAAAAAAAGGAAGATATTACAATTCACAGCAGAAGTAAATTCATCAAATTCATTATTCTAGGGTGAAAATGCAAACACCTTGAAATTGTATCAGATAAATTTACAGATAACAGCCTACTGATACACTTGGGAAAACTAGGCTATTTAGTGAAAAGGCCTCTGATGGGTGTCTTCAGATTTCAGTTGGGAATGGCCCTCGTGTGTGACGTCTGACGATACCGATTAGGCCAGTGGACCAATACACCAAAGCTGATTCATTTGAGTTCAAATGTGTCGCACTCTTTGGTCTAAGGACAAAAAAGATAGACCTCAAGAGCGCTAATTACAATTTTGGGGTCCGTTTATTCGAAACAAGAATAAGAAATCCTTACCAAAATAAAAAATAACTATATTGTGCTGCATATTTGAAATTTGCTGAGAGAGTAAATCTTAAAAGGTCTCATCACAAGAAAAAAAATACTGAGCCATATCATATCAACATCAAAGATTCTGCTAATCGGAGAACAATAAAACACAAGAAACTGCAAAGAAGGTTATATGGTGATGCACAGCATTAATACATCTCTTGTTTTCCTGAAATAAGCCTGTAAAATAAGTATTAGCATTCTTTCCTAGTCTACAGATGTGAAGACTCAAGGAGTTCCCACAGATAAACGGAACAGCCAACAATTCTAACAGGTACATCCCTGGCTCCAAATCCATGGTCATCTCGCTACACTGAAGGTACCATCCCAGTGTATACCTCGTTTCTGCAGTTATCAGTTATTGACTAGGAATCCGGAGCTCGGCTAGACACATGGATCCTCTGGTTAAAAAAAATTAGCAGGTGCTCTATTTCTACCCACTGACTTCAGTCGGGCCTGAATATGTGTTTCCTCGGGGACAGAAATTTCGCGAAGTGACTGGCGCGTCATTCACCCATCCTGGAGCCTGAGACCTCACTGATCATAATTTAACCCAGATAGTGATGCATGTGCCCCCGCCCTCGAACAACTAACTATGAGATGGCCTTAGCATCTAGTGTCACTCTCTGCTCACCATCTACACAGCCTCCTGGGAGCTCAAGTTCTGGAAGAGCAACCATCAGCAGGTGAACATAGATGTATATATCTCAGCCCCAACCTGACCCTGACACTGCAACTTCCATCCTCTCTTCTCTTCTACTTGAGGGCAGAGAATTACCTCCAACCAAACATGGACCTAACAAACCCTCAGTTGCCCCTCTTCCCCCAAATCCGTTTCCCGCCTGAGCCCTCCCCATCACAGCTAGAGTCATTTTGGCTTGCCTAATTCCCCCACCTGCCACTCTAAACCATCAGTAAACCCTGTCCTATGGATCACACACCTGGCCCCCTCTCACCTCCATGGCTGCAATCCCACGTGAAGCTGCTTCCTCTCTCCCCTGGACTCAGCAGAAGCCTCTCTAGTCGGGGTCTTGGGGCTTTCAGTCTTGCCTCCCCTGCACCAAAGCCTATTATCTACGTTACAACCAGAGCAATCTTTGTAAAGAGACTAAACAAGTCAAACTCAGAGAAGCAGAGGGTAGAACTGGCTGCCAAGGGCTGGGAGTGGGAGAAACGGCGAGATGTTGATCAAGGGGTACAAAGGTTCAGTTATGCAGGCTGGATACGTTCTGGAAATCTAATGGACAGCATGGTGACTATCGTTAATAATACCATATTGTGTGCTTGAAATGTGCTAAGAGAGTAGATCTGAAATGTCCTCTACACACACACACACACACACACACACACACACACA
>NC_041221.1:23566129-23590277 GCF_002837175.3 Physeter macrocephalus
CGGGTTCGCGCCCCGGTCCGGGAGGATCCCGCGTGCCGCGGAGCGGCTGGGCCCGTGAGCCGTGGCCGCTGGGCCTGCGCGTCCGGAGCCTGTGCTCCGCGGCGGGAGAGGCCGCGGCAGTGGGAGGCCCGCGTACCGCACACAAAAAAAAACACCTCTCCTCTTCAGAAATTAAATAAGCTATCATCACGTGAAAGATTATTTTAAAATATGCTTACATAAATCACCCACTGAATTCGTATTGAGCCATTTCAGCAAAATTTCAATAAAAACGAAAGTCACCTTAATTATAACTATTTGCTACATCGGGGAAATACATGATGAAGGAATTTTCAAAGGATCAATTTCAATAAAAGTTGTTCGAATTTCATCCTACCACCTCTGGAAAATTAAAAATATGTTTGGTGACTTAATACTAAACAAGTTGATTTTGCCAATAGGAAGATTTATTACAGCAGGCCACTTTGGGCTACAAAACAGAAGCATTTTTGTTGTATCTATTTCAAAATCCCTGAAGCCTTCCCTTTAGTTTCCTGATGTGGGAGTAGGTTCTCTCTATAAGCTCGGTCTAAATAAGCAAAACTCCATATATACATGTTTGTGCAATAAATGACATTTCTCATTCACACCCACACGGCAAATGAATAGGCTTTGGGGAATAGAAAATAACTGTTCCTTTTAGTTAAAAAAAACTGCTGTCAGATAAAATAGAAGTCAAAAGAATGAAAGCTTACACAAGAAGTTCTGCTTCAGGAACAAAGTCTAATTAGTGATTAATAAAAATAGATCCAAAATAAGCTTCATGTACTTTTTTTCAGGGGAGGCTGGTGTTCCTCTGAGTCTTTGACCCACTGTAAAGTTGGAAGTGGCCAGACCCATGGGCGCAACTCAGAGAGTCCACAGAAACTCTGCCAGCCCGGCTCCTACCTGATGGCTTTAGGAGCTCCACTGCAGACAAGATGGAGAAGTCAGGTGAGAGAACTGACCAATGAGCTGCTCGGAGAGGACCAGGAAGCCGAGCCCCACACCCACTGCAGCACAGGAGCCCTTGAGAGGATGCATCGCGTGCGCATCTCAGCTGTAAAAAGTTACAGTCTGTTGTAACATCAGAAGCACAACGACAGGATTTATAAGAAGGGGATGGACAGCTCTTCTGAAAGGTCTGTGTTTGCTCTCATCTTTCCATCCACCTCTTGGCCCTATTCCATGGGATCAGATGAAACACTCCCCCAGAGACGAAAGCCCCAGCCCGAACCGAAGGCAGCAGAACCGCTGAAGAAATCAGCCCATCATCTGAACAAACCATGGAGCCTTATTCCCGCACACCCTGGCACAGCCAAACATGGTGTTACGACATCTACCGCAGAGTCGTCAGCTGCTGCCAGGTAAACAGCCTTGCCTTGCAAACTGCCTTGCCCTAGTCAAACCCTCTCAGGATTTTCCACTGCTTTCCGAAGAGAATACTCTGCCCTTCCACCAACGAGCCATCTCCTCCTAATTGCACCTCCACTACTCCCAGTGCCAAGGCTTCCTTCCAGCCCCTCCAGCCTAGCCATGGTCCTCCGGGTAAGCCTCGCACACTCTCTGCATGTTTGCTGACGCCTCGGGCCCCACTTCTGCCCCGAGTCTTCCCACTACACAAGGTCAAGGCTGGCCTCCACCTTCTGCACACACAGCGGCCGCCCACTCCAGCCAAGGTGGCAGAACTTTTCTGGAAAACCCTGATGAACCAATTACAGTGCCTGCTTCCTCATCAAGGGTTCCACGGAAAGTCATATAACCTTTCGCGTTTCTAAGCTTTGACTTCTCCTTTGTACCGTACACAAGCTACGGGTTGAACACGCAGTTACAGCCCCAAATGTAAGCATTCCAAGAAGCTCAATCGGCCATCTGAATGAATCAGAAATCACGTAGCCGACGTTCTATTAAGCACCATCCAGAACTCACCCCTCCTTTGCCACTGAACAAGCACCATTGTCAGATGGTTTATGCAGACCCTTGGCACACAGGAGACAGGAAGTGAGTCAACAACTCACTGAATCCGAGAGGTGGAAGGGCCGGCTGAAATCACCTCATCTCTCCCTTCACTTTGCAGCAGAGAAAGCGAAGGCTCAAATGGATTGAACGGATCTTACAGGTTAAGGTAAGATCAAGTGTGCAGTGTCAGGCCATGTCAAAACAGGAGAAAAACCCTCTGGCCCTTTGCCTGGCACACTCAGCCTTCCTGCTCACACTGGTAAAACCACACATTTATGGCCACAAGTTCAAACAACCAGAACTACCCCCAGAAACATAGTCTTCTCCCCAGAGTAAAGCGTAAGAGATGAACCCATGGCCTGGAAACAGGGGGCATCATTAATCCAGCCAGTCATACTGAAGGATGCCACCTGTGGGCAAGGGACAGCCCTCCAACACGGAAGAGGACACAGTCCGGGCACTTCCAGCTCAACAGGTATGAGTAGTCAAGCAAGTAAAAGTCCATCTTTGGATAATTACCAAATTATCCTAGAAGTAGGAGCAAAGTCTTAGGGAACATAGAAAAGAGAGGAATCCCTCTGAATGGATGAAGAAGACAGAGCTATGGCTTCTGAAGGGGTTCAAGTTCAAGTGTTCAAAGAAGGGGGAATAAAGCTCAGGGAGCATCCCAGCCCTCAGTGTCTTCATGGCTGGAAGGAACGTGTTGAATGAATCTGTGCTCTACTTCCTGGCTGGAAGGAACGTGTTGAATGAATCTGTGCTCTTTCCTCAAGTAAAAGTCCATCTTTGGATAATTACCAAATTATCCTAGAAGTAGGAGCAAAGTCTTAGGGAACATAGAAAAGGGAGGAATCCCTCTGAATGGATGAAGAAGACAGAGCTACGCCTTCTGAAGGGGTTCAAGTTCAAGTGTTCAAAGAAGGGGGAATAAAGCTCAGGGAGCATCCCAGCCCTCAGTGTCTTCATGGCTGGAAGGAACGTGTTGAATGAATCTGTGCTCCTTCCTAGTAGTAATGTCAGACATTCTAGGTACTGAGCAGGAAATGGGATTAAATGAAGAATCAATAAAACGATAAACTTAAGTTAATGCACAGTGTTCAAGTAAATAGATTCTTCTAACCTTTTTCAAAAACAATAACCGAACGTTTTATTCTTTGTGGCTGGAAGGAACGTGTTGAATGAATCTGTGCTCTACTTCCTGGCTGGAAGGAACGTGTTGAATGAATCTGTGCTCTTTCCTAGTAGTAATGTCAGACATTCTAGGTACTGAGCAGGAAATGGGATTAAATGAAGAATCAATAAAACGATAAACTTAAGTTAATGCACAGTGTTCAAGTAAATAGATTCTTCTAACCTTTTTCAAAAACAATAACCGAACGTTTTATTCTTTGGGAAATAAAGCAAAATTAAAGTTTTCTTGTTATGGCGTGGAGTCTGTAAGGGCAATCAGGATGTTCACCAGACATATTGCATCTTCAGTTTTTAGGTACGTTTTTATGAAAATTGGATCCTCTTTATATTACTTTAACCCATGTACCGTCACTGCCAAATTTCAGCCAAAAGAGGTTTAACACAAATGAATTAGTGCAACAGTTTTAGGAATGTCTTAATGAAAACACTGACCGCCCTCAAGTACAGAAACACTGCCAGATGCCACCTTCAGGTAACTGAGTAAGAAAATGACTTTGTTACTCATAGGTTTTCATCGTAACTGAACTGAGATGAGATCGGATTTTATGGCTATATAAAATGACTTCATGGAATAGAATGGGAAAAAGCAAACATTGACGTATTTTACACATTTCAATAATGGTTCAGCTCCAGCGACCTTATTTTATCTCTCTCTCTTCAAAGGGAATTATTATTACACTTTTGTCTTTTTCCCCTTGTTTAGCTCCAGGTCGCCTGGAGGGACCATAAAAATAAATGAAGTCCACTAGATAAAATTATTATTTACACAAAGGCAATAGTAATTTTATCTGTCAGCAGGTTTTAAAACTAAATGAAGGTTCATTCAATCTACTTCTGTGCTAGCTAAATCAAGAGGAATACTTTCTAAGAATGAAAAAAAAAAAAAAACGCTTAAATAACGGGTCTTTCAAGGCAACGTAACTATATTGACAATTTCTAAAGGCTTTATCTAGAGAGAGGAAACTCATAGGGACAGAACAAAACAATCACATTATAAATGACTCTCATAATGTGACAATTACTATTCATAGCTCCCGTTCCTTTTTAGGTAAGCTAGGCAGGAACTGGAGTGCCACTTTGTCTCTTGTCACCTAGAAGGTGTGACGTCTGTGATGACCTGCAAAAGCATGCAACACTGGCAGGAAGAAAAAAATGCTCCCCAACGTTTCTGCTCCAGTCAGCATCACTGGTCGCCTTCTGATGGCCAAGTCCGGTAAGCTGATGCAACTGGACATCTATCACCATGGCATCTGCGCCCGCGACCTCTCCAACTGAGTATCTCCCCAAACCCTCTCCTCCCTGGTTTCCTTAACACCCCGATCTCCCTGTGTGCTTACTGCATCCAGAACTCTTACTCCCGTCCTCCGTTTAAATGGAAGTGCACCCCACCCCAATTTCTCTCTTTGAGGACTCGCCCACCATTTTCTCCTCCTTCATCTTCCCAAAGGTCATGTGTCGTTTTGTCTCTATGTTCTGACAGCTCTTCCCTTTTACCCATATTTAGAATCATGCCCCACTCCCCACCCTAACCAACCCTCTCTATTTCTCACGTCTACATTGTTAGCTGTTTTTGACAGGTTTCCCTGCCTCTGGTTCCAATTCTTAAGCTTCATCTCTGAGTAGCCTTCTCTGACTTTTTCCCACTCCCCCCCCCACCCCCATGTGGCCCCCCTGTACATCAACACTCATTTCTATTATAGTTGTTATCACCCGGAACTACAATTGCCTGTGTATGTGCCTCCTTCTAAAACAGGCTGTGAAAATCTCAACCTCTGGACAATACAGGATGTAGTAGACACAGAAAGTTACCACCCGAAGAATGAGTTCATGGAGAAAAACAGTGTAAATCAACATACACCTCTCTACCTTCTGATCAATATTTATGCTTCCATTAAAATGCAATTCTTGTTCCCTTTCCTTCTATGGCTCTGCTATTCATTGTCACAGATGTTTTATTCCTCTATTAAAATTCTCTTAACATCTGGTCCAAATATGAGGATCCCCATGGTTCTGAGAAATGTCCTCTCTAAATGTCATAATTTTCCAATTAGTGGTCAAAGGGATGAAGGGATTACTATAGGCAGACCAGCTAAAAAGAGGAAGTCTCCCGGGTCTAGAAACATGAAAGCCCATGGAAGATATAACCGAAGTGTGTGAACCCCGAGGGGTGTGAGTAAGTTACTCTGGCACACCACAATTTGCTGGAACCACTTGAAAAATCAAAAGACAAAAAAAAAAAAAAAAAAAAAAAAGGAAGATATTACAATTCACAGCAGAAGTAAATTCATCAAATTCATTATTCTAGGGTGAAAATGCAAACACCTTGAAATTGTATCAGATAAATTTACAGATAACAGCCTACTGATACACTTGGGAAAACTAGGCTATTTAGTGAAAAGGCCTCTGATGGGTGTCTTCAGATTTCAGTTGGGAATGGCCCTCGTGTGTGACGTCTGACGATACCGATTAGGCCAGTGGACCAATACACCAAAGCTGATTCATTTGAGTTCAAATGTGTCGCACTCTTTGGTCTAAGGACAAAAAAGATAGACCTCAAGAGCGCTAATTACAATTTTGGGGTCCGTTTATTCGAAACAAGAATAAGAAATCCTTACCAAAATAAAAAATAACTATATTGTGCTGCATATTTGAAATTTGCTGAGAGAGTAAATCTTAAAAGGTCTCATCACAAGAAAAAAAATACTGAGCCATATCATATCAACATCAAAGATTCTGCTAATCGGAGAACAATAAAACACAAGAAACTGCAAAGAAGGTTATATGGTGATGCACAGCATTAATACATCTCTTGTTTTCCTGAAATAAGCCTGTAAAATGAGTATTAGCATTCTTTCCAGTCTACAGATGTGAAGACTCAAGGAGTTCCCACAGATAAACGGAACAGCCAACAATTCTAACAGGTACATCCCTGGCTCCAAATCCATGGTCATCTCGCTACACTGAAGGTACCATCCCAGTGTATACCTCGTTTCTGCAGTTATCAGTTATTGACTAGGAATCCGGAGCTCGGCTAGACACATGGATCCTCTGGTTAAAAAAAATTAGCAGGTGCTCTATTTCTACCCACTGACTTCAGTCGGGCCTGAATATGTGTTTCCTCGGGGACAGAAATTTCGCGAAGTGACTGGCGCGTCATTCACCCATCCTGGAGCCTGAGACCTCACTGATCATAATTTAACCCAGATAGTGATGCATGTGCCCCCGCCCTCGAACAACTAACTATGAGATGGCCTTAGCATCTAGTGTCACTCTCTGCTCACCATCTACACAGCCTCCTGGGAGCTCAAGTTCTGGAAGAGCAACCATCAGCAGGTGAACATAGATGTATATATCTCAGCCCCAACCTGACCCTGACACTGCAACTTCCATCCTCTCTTCTCTTCTACTTGAGGGCAGAGAATTACCTCCAACCAAACATGGACCTAACAAACCCTCAGTTGCCCCTCTTCCCCCAAATCCGTTTCCCGCCTGAGCCCTCCCCATCACAGCTAGAGTCATTTTGGCTTGCCTAATTCCCCCACCTGCCACTCTAAACCATCAGTAAACCCTGTCCTATGGATCACACACCTGGCCCCCTCTCACCTCCATGGCTGCAATCCCACGTGAAGCTGCTTCCTCTCTCCCCTGGACTCAGCAGAAGCCTCTCTAGTCGGGGTCTTGGGGCTTTCAGTCTTGCCTCCCCTGCACCAAAGCCTATTATCTACGTTACAACCAGAGCAATCTTTGTAAAGAGACTAAACAAGTCAAACTCAGAGAAGCAGAGGGTAGAACTGGCTGCCAAGGGCTGGGAGTGGGAGAAACGGCGAGATGTTGATCAAGGGGTACAAAGGTTCAGTTATGCAGGCTGGATACGTTCTGGAAATCTAATGGACAGCATGGTGACTATCGTTAATAATACCATATTGTGTGCTTGAAATGTGCTAAGAGAGTAGATCTGAAATGTCCTCTACACACACACACACACACACACACACACACACAGGTAACTAGGTGATGGATATGCTCATTAGTTTGATTGTGATAATCATTTCACAATGTGTACATATATCTAAACATCACGTTGCAGTTTGTCCTAATGATATGGTATTTTTATATGATTTCCTAATACTGGAGCACCTTTGCATTACAAGCCTCACTATAACTGAATCAAGGCAGATTGTTATTTTATTACAACTGATTAATTCGCTTTACTAAGATCTTAAGTCAGTTGTGATTGTGTATTACCTTTTTTAGGTTTTGTTATCGAAGTTACATAAGTTTCATAAAATTATTCAGATAATCTTCCAATAAAATTTCCATCTTATTTGCTCTTAAAAAAAAAACACATCATGTACGCTGTAAATATATGCAATTTTTATTTGTCAATTGTACCTCAATACAGCTGGAAACAAAGAATCAACGAAAATAAAATATCTGCATTCTTTAAAGGGCTGTCCCCGGCCACTTCTGCCCCTCCCCCAGCACTCCCATGCGCCGTGCTGGGGCCACGCACACGCATACACTCATCTCTCTGGTATTTTCGCCCACTGACATCATCACCTTTCAGATGCCACTTGCTGGTCCTTAGGTCCAGAGGTTGTTTCTCTAGGTCCTTCCAGGGGGCCTCCTTCTCATTACTCAGGTGTCCTTCAATGTCACCTCCTCAGAGAGACCTCCCCAACCAGGCCAGCTGAAGCACAGCCTCTTCCCCTCCACCCGATTCCTCTACGTTCACTTCTTCAAGTCACTCAAAACTACGTGAAATCACGAAACTAATGTATCTGTTTATGGCCTGTTTAACCCACAAGAATATCAGAACTGGAGGACTGAGCCTGGGTCTTGCTTGGATGTCCCCAGGGCCCAGAAGATAGTATGATATTAAGTATTATCGACTGACCGACTAGATCCTAGAGGGGACAGAAACCAAGACCGCCTTCATCTAAGTGATGGAAAAATCATCGTAAAGGCCTGGATACTTTCTGCCAGTGCTGCTGAGGAGTTCTCACGGCAGGTTTCAGGAGCGTTTCCACGGAAAACTACAAGTTCCCTCACGAGGAATCAACCTAGTAGGTGAGATTTCAGGAGAACAATTCAACAAAGAGCATGAATTAGCTGCCACAAAAACATCGAACCATTAGCACATAATGCAATGCGGGGACACGCAGACGTGCTGTGAACACATGGTGTTTTATTCTTCAGTTCATTAGCCCGAAATGTGGAAAGGGCATCGAGGACGTTACAATAAAGGTCTCCGTGGTTTAAAGTAATCCCCAAGTGCGTTAAATTCTGCACTTCAAAATATTAAAAGCTACGTGATGGTGGATATGTTAAACGGAAACACAAAAAGAATGATTCCTAAATACAAGTCCAGGAAAAGCAATGACAGATTGCACCAATTTGGCACGCTGTTCCTTAGCAGTGAAGGGGGCTAAACACTGCTGCAGGATGCCTGCTTGCTTGATTTTGCCTTGTGACAATTAAGAACTACCTATGGTACCCCTCAGCCTACAGTGTCTTGGTGAGCCGCCCTGCCCACCACCCCTAGTTTGGGAGAGGCAGCATTGCAGAGATGAAACACAGACTCTGGACCCAGACAACCTGGGTTCCAATTAGCTCCAACAATAACCTTATGTCTCAGGTTCCATTATCTGTCATATGGAGATAAAAACCCATAGCTTAAGATTATATGAGTTAATTTGAAAGAACATAGAAAATTCCCTAGCGATTAGGAAGCACTAAAAAAGTTTTAATAAGTAAGAGCTATTTTAAAAAACGCTTCTTAAATCTTGCAGGAAAAGAAAATCTCTAACCACCAAATTAGTGTCTTCCTACAAAGAGATGATAACATCAGTTCACTGTTTAAAAAGAGCTGTGATGGTGGGTGGCCTCAGCCTTAGGAAAATTCCACATCTCCCCAGGAAGCTTGTAAAAGAACATTCATAGCAGCATTTTTCATAACAGCAAAGACCCAGAAATAATACAGGTGTCCACTGAGAGAATGGAAAATTTTATGGTATATTATATCATGGGGAAAATGGATGGACACCAGCTACATACAACATAAACAGATAACAGAAACATCACAGTGAGAGAAAAAGTCAAGAATAGTATATAATATAGTAAATCACTATTTATTGCAAATAGACAAAGAAGCAAAACTAAACAATAATTTGAATCTGTTAGGACTATATTTAAACACAATATTGTAAATCAATTATATTTCAATTTTACAAAGATAATAAAAATCATGGAAACATGTTTTAAGACAATTTAAAAATGTGACAAATAGAACATAAAAAATATATTTAAAAAGCAAGGAAATGTAAACAGAAACTTCACAGTCGTGCTCACGTGAAAGTGAATAAATAATTGAATGAACAAAGGAGATAATTCACTACTTCATCACCTCTCCATGATCAAACCACTTGGATCAATTAGACTCACTAATCCTCCTCAGCCCCACCCACCCTGCTTGTCCACTTCCACCTTTCTGCCTGGAACACACTCTTCTATGTCTGTATTAGAACCTCATGCCTCCTCTGAGGTCCAGATCAAACACCAGCTCCCCCGTTCCCATAGCCACTTCCCCAGTGAGAAACAAGGATGCCTCCACTGAGCCTCCTTGTGATACAACTGTCTCCACAGCCCTCAGCACACACTGTCCAGCTTCTTCTGCCTGTGACATGGCATCCCTGCTGTATGGGGGGGACCACGCAGGAGAGCCTGTGCCCTACTCGCTACTGTAGCCCCTCAAAGCCCACCACATGTTTTTGCACACAGAAAATGTCTAATGTTTGTTGAATGAATGGATCAACCAACCACTTACAAATAGTGGAAAGAAGGGTCCGGCTAACACAGGAGGAGGTTGGAGAACAGGTGA
Source organism: Physeter macrocephalus (assembly GCF_002837175.3). Taxonomy (NCBI): domain Eukaryota; kingdom Metazoa; phylum Chordata; class Mammalia; order Artiodactyla; family Physeteridae; genus Physeter; species Physeter macrocephalus. The sequence goes on from NC_041221.1 coordinate 23,576,178, forward strand.
GTTTTGGAAGCATGGGAATCATGTGACTGAATTGGAAATAAAAAGATCATATTTGGGGCAGAGAAACAGAATAAAGTCTCAGGGTAGAATTTACTGAGAATGGGGGCAGTAAACCCATTTATCTGCATGAAATTTAAAGACCAAAGTTATAAGTAATGAAATCAAATAAATCATGGCACATCCATCCTATTAAATAGTATACAGCTTGTAAAACCAATGTAGTAAAATAAAACTCTGTACACGGACGTAAAAATCCAATAATGATGATGAGTGAAAAAATAAAGTGTAGATATTTATTTATCTCTAGAGAGAGAAAGAAAGAGAGGGGGTCCCATTTTTGACTGAAATAAACCAGATGATTTTTATGTTTATATGTTTGTAGGTGAAAGAAAATTGTGGTTACTCCTAGGCAGTGGGGGTATTTTATATTCTCCTGTACTGTTTGAATTTTCAACAAGCATTGATTTAGTTTGTAACTTAAAATGAGTAAAAATATGTAGGTTTAATATAAGTGAATGGGGTGAGATTTGTTTTCTAGATTAAGTAATGAGCCTGGAGCCCTAATGTCCATCTTTAGATTCAGCTCAGGTTGACTCACTGGGTATAAGGGATAGAAAATGATGGGAGAACAGGAGCTGAGGGCAGGACAGAAAGCAGGGCATGTTTAAAGAGGGAATGGTTAGAAGGTAGAAATGTTGACAGAACAGGAGCCAACTTCCCATAAGGCTTCTCCACACAAAACAGGAAATTCCTATTCTTCTCATTTAAAGTCGGGTGAAGAACACTTACGATGAAAATACATGACATGCTGGGGTAAACCATGAGTCAGTATAGACATTTCTACAACTGGGACCTCCAACTCCTTTACTTACTACACTCATTTTACCTGGGAAAAAAAGGAAATCTTCACTCTAACTAAGAAAATGGGATTGGTTTTACCAGCCTTGACAGATAAACTATAATATGCAAAACCCTCTGCTCATACAGAGAGGAAATGATCAGGCGGACAGGCTTTGACAAATGCTTTCCATCCTGACACGGCCATCCTGCATTTTTGTTCTCAGAGTTGCCCCTTTAGCTTGGTAAATAGCACACACTGTGAAATCACTGCAGGAAAGTTAGCTCACATGTTTGTTTTGTCGATATGGGATAGATTGTGTTTCCGGTTGAGTGCCTAGATGAAAGTGACGTACCTTCTCTAACACTATATGTACGAGGCAAAATGTTATGGTTAATCTCGCTATTCTGGAAAATTCACGCGGTTCTCTGATTGCAACCACAGGACCACAAGAAGCAGGTCCTTACCCACAGAGATAAGACTGGAGGTGGACGAGGCCGTGATTTCACTCACAAACACTTCATTCTGGAAAGTCGGATGTTTTCCAAGCACAAAACTCGCTGTTTGAGGACACCCCCTTGCAGCGGGGACAGATCTATCGAGTTGGTAACTAATCTCATGAATCATAATAAATTGGCAAGTTACGGAAGAAAGCTACGTATTTAAGAAGTCCAAAAGAAAAGCTTGTTTCCACCTTGCAGAATCCGGTATTGCTTTAACAATTGCTATTTTTGAAATGTGAACAACCAGGCACTTGGCGGTGGCTATGGCTGCTTGACAAAACTCAATTTTTTTTTCTTTGATACACCCACACACCCACACACACACACACACAAACACACACACACACACACACACAGAAAAATCTTAAGGGGCTTAAAAGTATTCATACACTTTGCTTTGGCGGTTTCATCTCTAGAATTTTCTCCAAAGGAATTCATCACATAAGTCAACAAAGATTTACTTTGAAATATATCCCTGCTAGTCTGATTATTATGTATTACAACCATGATCTGGAAGCTTCTGTTTAGGGAAAGGGAAATATACAAATAAAGAAGATCAGGAAGGTCCGATCTGTTTTTAAGAGAAAAACAGTAAGAGGATACTGTTTTTAAGAGAAATTTTAAGGACATGAGGAATACTCAAGATACAATATTAAATGTATGGGCAGAAAACTAAACTCTGTGCCCAGCATATAAACAAGTGCGTGTGTGCACACAAATGCGAGCCCACACGCATGGACACACAGACATTCTCATACTGAAATGTCAACATACAAACGCTGGGAGCCTGGGTGCTGAGTCTGACTGGACATTGGATGCAAATCCCAGTTCAGTTTCTTGCTGGTCGCATGGCCTGTATTTCTGTCTTCAAGTGGAGATAACCTTTGAGGATTTCGTTTTTTTAACCAATGTGAAACACTTAGAACAATGCCAACCCCACTGTAAGTGCTCAATAATTGTTATGACACCACAACGTGGGTCTGAATTGTTACAATTAACATCTGGAGGAAAAAACACCCCATCATTAGGATCATCTGAGATGTGCGGTTCTGCATAAATTTTAATACTTTGGGGGGTTGTTTTACAAGTTTACTGAGATGGGCGTGTGTAATTATTATCATCAGAAGAAGTGTTTACGTATTCTTTTACTGAGAAAATGCTACAGAGAAGAATCGAGATGAGTTGGGAATGAAAGTCCCCCCTCTGACTCTTTTCATCACCAGAGGACAGAAGCAGCTCTATCTAATAAGTCCAGTCTCTGAACATCTGTTACGCGTGTCATGCTTGAAGATGCTAGCAAGAACAGGGAAGATGGTTTCGAAATCAACCATTCATTATTTTCGAAAGGACCAGATTCTTGTATCTCATCAGAGCTATTAGGTCACCATCTGAAAAGCATCCCCCTAACTCAGGAGCACCTACTACTTCTGAGTGGTCCTCTTCTCAGAGAAGAGCTGATCAGTGCTGTAAGCTTCAGAGAAAAATGCAACAGAACAAGATGACATACCCAAATTCTCTGGAGGAAACTCCTCATGGCCAAAGATTTTGCTCACAGTAGGAAACTAGAATTTAAATTAGATTCATTACCTAAGCAGTACAATGACCCAAGACCCGCTGGCTGAAGCCAGCACAGAAAAAAACAAATTGAGAAAAAACAGGATAATGTCTGAAAGCCTAGAAAAACTATGACAGTGGTGTGGCATCAAATGTTAGATCAAATGAAGGGCGTCTGCGGTGGTCACGCATAGCTTCCTAAATGGAAGTCAGAGCTAAAGTGTTTAAAAGCATGTCGCTGGAGTCTTCATTTATCTTGTGAGTTTTTCCCATGCGCCATACTGAAGATAAAAGACAATGAGATCATAACCCTGCAAAAGCTTAGTTTATCGTCCAATATTTTTCTCTAGTGGTTAATGGTGATTCTCAGAGATTAGAACAGAAGAGGCTACAGGAAGAGGCAAGAGTACAGACACATTGAGAAAACAATTTCCCAGCAGGTGAGAGCCACAGGCGAGTAGCCCGGTATAGCTTAGGATACCAAAGAGCTGTAATCCAGGTGTGCCGGGGACCAACCCCTTCCGCCTCTAGGTAAGTAGTCTCCACCAGTTACCAAATCTACCCACACAATGTTACCATTTTCTGCATGCAATGACAAGAAATACTTTGGAAACCAAAGCTGTGAGAGTTTGTGAATACCAGACCTGCGTTTTACCCAGTCAAGACACCATGACTCAGAGAACTCAAAACCCTTCTGGAGCAGGTTATCAGCAGTCTAGAAAGGGGCAGCGCCACAACGCGAATTCACGCGTGCTTGACTCAGAATCCACTGCGCCATCCTGTGTCGCCAGTGGTATGATGACCGACTGCTTTAGGCAGGCTGACAGCTTTGCAGCCACAGAATATCAACCCCACTGGAGAAAGTCCCACATTTAAAAAATGTGTAGAGTGTATGCTACATTTCAAATGTAAGATGGTACTAAACTATTTGTCTCTCCGTCAAAATGAATCTCAGTGGTCCAGCAATTGCACTTCTAGGTATATACCGGAGAAAAATTAAAACATATATCTACACAAAAACATGTACATGAGTGGTGATAGTAGAATGATTCGTAACAGTCCAAAAAAGAGGAAATAACGTGAAAGTCCACCAACTATTTAATGATGATTAGAGAAAGAAAATGTGGAATGTCCTACAAAGGAATATGATTCAGCTAGAAAAAAAAATAAAGTGCTGATACATTCACAACCTGGATGAACCTTGAAAACATTACGCTAAGTGAAAGAAGCCAATCACAAAAGGCTGCATAGTCTATGATTCCATTCATATGAAATTTCTAGAAGAGGCAAATCCACAGAGACAGAATATATGGGGCTTGGGGGAAGCAAATGAGGAAATTTTGCTAATGGATACAGGTTTTCTTTCGGAGGTGATGAAAATATTCTAAAATTAAATGGTGGTGATTGCACAACTCTGTGAATATATGAAAAGTGCTGTAAACTTTAAAAGGGTGAATTTTACGGGATGTGAATTATACATCAAGTAAAGCTATTATAAAAAAATTCCAAATTCCAACTCAGGCTACCATGTTCTTGTGACGATGAAGCTAGGAGTAGAGAAAGAAGGTTTGTGTACAGCTGATTTCCAGGAGGGATTTTAGGGGATCTTTTCAGTTTAGGGGAGGAGGGCCCCAGCAGTGATGGAGGTGGCAGTGATGGTGGGGACCCCGTAAGTAAGGAGAGACCTCTACATACATAGAGCTTTTCATAGGCTGGGTTCCCCTTAGGCTGACATAAATGGGGGCGGGGGGCAGGGGTGGATGAACTACTGGTGTATAAAGAAGTAAAAGAGCCATACAAAACCCAATCTGAAATTGACATTGTTTTTCAATACTTTGAGGTCAAAGCACATTTTTTGGTTGAAATGCACTAATTATCCAGATAGCCTGTTGCCACATACATACTCATGAAACAACTGACTCTGCAATAAATTTAAATATCTTTCACTATTTATAATGAAAAATTATTTTATAATTTATATTATCCATCATTAGGAATTACCTCATCATTTATATTCCTTATAGGCTATTACTTAATAATTGTATTGGTGGAGACCTGGCTCTAAGCCCAAGAGTTGATGTCCCCAAAATGCCCATGTGCATTACCTCTGGACAGTCTCCAAAGACTATGCCCACACTTCCTCACCCAAACATGTTTAATAGAAATTCCTATTCTTCTCCCAGTGTTTTTCCAGTGTGAGAGTAATTATATCAGATAGCTAAGGAAAGTTTTTCCAGTACTGTATTTCTCATTTTCCACAGAGAAAAGTAAACAGAACCAATGAGCATGAAGGTGGCTGGGTGGCATCTGTACCCTTGGTCCTCTTCTCAGCCTTTAAATACTAGTCACTCCTCCCTCCACTGTCCCCACAGCACGAGGTCACAGAGTGCTGTGAACTGTCAAATTAGCGTTTCAGATCACAAAAGAGTAATATTTTCCCCAAATCACAACCTATATAAATCTTTAGCCAGCCTATCTTTACAAATCTGTTCCTAGACCATGGAGCAAGATTCTCATCCTACGGGGATTTTCTAGGCAGGATTCTCATCACATGGGAGTTTTCCTACGGAATTCAAGGGTAAGAATGGGCCTGGAGTTGCTAGCTAAGCACAACAGAGCCCTAACAAACAGCTGCCTCTTCTCCTGACTGTCACCATTCCTTCCAGAGCAGCGTCTCTGAGCAGGCCAAGCGTGTCTTCAGCACGCTCTGATAAACCAAATGCAAGCCTGTCCCAGTCCAAGTGGGCTCCACATACGGCTCGCTAGACAGTCCTCTGCACTGGTCTACAGCATGGAGACTTGTGTCCTTATTTGCTGTAACCACGTGCTTAAAATGAGTAACTCTGCACACAAACTCTCTCTCTCTCTCTCTCTCTCTCTCTCTCTCTCTCACACACACACACACACACACACACACACACACACACACACACACACACAGGACTCAGATGTCTAAACCCTTTCCTCTTGGTCCACTCTTTTCACTGAATGTCAAAACCCGTGAAGGAGGATCCGTGAAACACCCACATATCTTATTATTAATAAAGTGATTTTGTCCATGGCCAGGGGCTAATTAGTTCCACGTAAACATACAATCACAGAGCAACAAAGTACGTTGACATCTTGTCTTGTCTACTGACACTTCTCTGGAATTTTTAGAAGCAGCAGGTTTCAAACACGTCCTCCATCTCAGAAGAGATGCTACAGCTTTATCTCAAATCGCATTACTCCACGGGTCTTCCCAACGACTTTTGGAATCAGACAGGTGTGAGTTTGAATTCAGCCTACCTCCTAGCTTGGGAACTCTGGAAGAGTTTCCTAACCTTTGCCAACTCTCTTTCCTCATCTAAAATACTAGGACCATCTAACTGTCATGGTTTGTGTGAGGACCACACAAGCTCATGCTTTTAACGCTCCCAGCACGTCACCAGGCATATATTAATGGTACATGGTGAATGCCCTTCTCTCCCTGCCCCAGCCAGTGTTCTGGTTGAATCATGACTGGCTTTTTCTTTCTCTTCCATCTATCCCCAACATGGCTTAAACGCCTCTGTCCTGACCCTCTGCGTTCGATCCTGGGGACGGTCCCTGAGCGTGGCTGGCAAGATGCAACACAATCTTACTCCAAACTCCCGTCTCACCCTCCACCAGGCACCACGCACGATTCAGCATTCTTCACACACCAGCATGCTGACCCTTACACACCCCTTTCACTCTTTACGCTCAGAATGGCGTCTCCCAACTACAACTCCTCCTATCCTGGGAAGGCCCACCTCAGATGCATCTGCAACGGCGTGTTTATTTACCCACTCTCATCCCACGTGAGAACTAGTTGTTCCTTGGACCTTGCACTCAAAACCCATTGCATGTATCTTTTATCATTCCACTTACAAAGTGATGTAATTCTTCATGGACTTGGTATCCTCAATACAGCATCAGCCCACGGGCAGAGACAGTCTTATTAGTAGACTTTTTTTTTTTGGTCACAATAGACAACTTAGATATTAAACATTATGGAGACACAGTCAATGTTTGTGAGACAAATGAGGAGGTGCAGGAGTGGGTGGGGAGTCCAGCTCCACCATCAGCCTTCCTGAGTTTCTGCCCCTTGCTGGATGAGCGCCTTTGGGTGAGTTACTTAACCATTCTAAAGCTCAACTGCCTCGTTACAAAATGAGGATATTAATTGTACTTTCCCCATGGGTTGTTGTGAAGATTGTAATATCGAATTTTTTACATGCATCATCTCACACTGACTAGCATGCTATAATTAACACACACCTGCTGTCACACTATAACGAAAATTGGAAACCCTCGTTTCAAGCCATCTCATACTCTGTTGAAAAATGGGCTAATCTTCTTTGCTGAGTACTCCTCGTCAGTGCTCAGAGGTTTAAGCCTTAGAAACAAACAGCTTAATAAAAGACAAGAGGATGAGAGAAAAGACAAACAGAAACTGTACACACACAGCTCTCCTATTCTACTATTGGAGCTGGTCTGAAACACAGTAAAGGTGGTACATGGCGTTTATATCCAAGTTCTAAGACAGGCTCAGTGTCCTACTGTGAATCATCTTTAGAAGACGTACATACGGCCCTTCTCTTAATTTCCTCATCCATGAAACCCAGAGTTGTCATATTTCCCTAACCATGGTGATACATGCTTTCATTAGCTGCCTGCCATGAGGTTAAAACTAAGCAGGGTACATCAGTGATTTTTTTTCTAATCAAAGTCATAAAGTCACGTGGTTTCAACTAACCCTCTCATATATATATTTATATCTCTTCATATATATATATATATTATATATATATAATATATATATATATATAATATATATATATGGGAGAAAAGCAGGCCTAAAATTGCAGCTTGGTTACCCATAACTTGCTAATACCAGTGATAAATCTCTAAGCCAAGGCTAAACCATTTATAAGATTTAGTAACAGCTCAAAGTCTCTAACACTATATCACTAGGTTCCTTATTTAATCAAATTATTTTGAAATGTATATTTGCAATGATGAGTGATTAGAAGGCTCCTCTTATAAAGGATCATTCCAGTTTCCCATTGGCACATAATTTGAAGACAAATAATTTCTCCTTATTAGGCAGAAATCATGATTAGACTAACCTCTGATAGCTAGTTCTTGAGATCACAGGATGAAAATAACCACAAATGAATGAACAAACACTAAGGCCTTCCAGGTAGACCGTTTCAGGTGACCTCCGAAGGTTAACTCATGTAAGGGGGATGCTGGCATTCCAACCCTAAACCAACAAGCAATGGGCTTGTTTTGCTGTCTCCCTCTTTCCAACAGGTACTAGATTCCAGAAGGGATTATACAGCCGCCCAAAGAAAGGGTGACTAGAGGGTAACCAGCTCTTAGGCATGTTTTCTCACTGATTTATTAAGGAGCCATGTGGTTTGGAAGCAATTTCTAGAGTTACAGAAAGTTAATCAAGATACTCATTATTTTATCCTACCGTGAAATAACAGGCCCAAGCAGCCAACTCCAGGAACATCCCCAGAAACTGTGTTTGCACACGTTAGGAAACAAAGCAGGGTGTTCAAAACACCTGCTGTTACAGCATTTGTGTCCCTTCAGAGAATCTGAATAACACTTAGAAAATGGCTTCACAGAAAAATGGTCTCCCCAGAGATCCAAAATTCTGCAGGAATCCCACAACGGGGACTGTCCTACACGCTCTCACAAAAATCCTCCCTATCATCCAGGGTCTACGACTTGGTCTATCTCGGGGCTTCTCAAACTTTCCATTCATACGCAGCACCTTTCCTAATTTTAAGCCATATTTAAAGGTAAGTTTCTGAAGGCCCAGGACAGCATTCCTCCACACCTGGTCACCTTCCTTCACTCTCATGGAACTGAATGATTATTATAATGTATAAAAGCCAGTGTGGAGAGACACAGTGAGAAGAATACATTACTTGGAGCTGGGCAGACGTGAGCCAAACACAGAAATACAAACCTTGGCTCAGTGACTTCAGCTCTGTGAGGTGAAATAAGGATACCACGCCCACCTCGCTGGATGATTGCAAGGACTAAATGAGCTAAAATAATAACCTGCAAAAGGTTGCCAGGGTGCCTGGTGCCCAGCTGAGGGTCAGTAATCATGAATTCGTTTGCATGGCCTTTTAAAAGGGGGACTTTGAATCTTCTAGATTCTCTTCCTTATCACCCATTACTCCTTACTGCTGAATGGACCACCTGGAGGATGTGTGTGGATAGACAATGTCTGTAAGAGGGGACACCAGCACAGCTGCCCTTAGTACACACAGCCTGCATCTTACACACTCACATGACAGGCCAGCAGGAGAAAGGGACCCACAGCCCAGCAGAAATGACCAAGAATGATGAATGTCTCGGCTCTCCCTTTACCTACAAGGAAAAAAGTAACTCTGGTTTTCTAATTCCCCATGATGACGCTAATTCATGTTCCCTGGCTTAACTAGTCAGAGAAATGGACATGGGAGAAGGAATTTGTTAGAAATTAAATAAACAGAACACAGTAAAAATGACACCACCAAATCAGCTCTGTCTCAGAGGGCTTCACATGCCCAACAGCAGGAATCATCCAAATAGATACATTTTCCTAAAGGCAACTGCTTACTCATCATTAAATTTGGCAAAGTCATGGATATCTATTTATAATATCATAAGAAAAAGAGAGCATAACACGGGCTTTTCAAAGTTTGGCTAGCAGAAATTGTCTCCTAAAGACTCTACCCTAGATTTATTTAAAATAAATACAATAATTAAAGCCTAGAAAAGTAGAAAGCTAAAAATATTTCCTCAGACATGAAACAAACTATCTTCATGTCAATATTCAACTCCAGTGAGATTTGAATGTATTTCTGCTTTGAGAGTAAAAGAAACACTGATTTTTCTCTTCAATGAAAGGAATTATGGACATCAAAAAGTAGTATTTTGATTTATACTAATGCTTCAAGTATCAAATTTAAACATTAAATGTGTATTGGATATGTAAAGCATGCACAGCACTAAACTACATGTTGTAAATAATTCAAAGAACCTTTACACGTTATTAAGGAGCTTAAAACCAAATTTGGGGAGAAAAAACACATACATAAGTTGATTACTAAGAATTGATAAAAATACCAAGTGGAAATGCGCAAGATAGCTGTAGCCTTAACATTTAAACTGGAAATGTTGGTATCTGGAGAACAGACAGAGAAGATATAAAAAGAAATTAGTCCAATGCAAGAAGGTTTCTTGTGCTACACAGATTTCAAAGAGATCTTTAAGTAAAGATTAGATGTTCGCTGTCATAAAATTTGGAAAATGGAAAACAAGAGATTCTAGAATGAGAAATTTATTCTATCAAATTTCTCATAGAATAAACACTACATACCAGAGTTTCTTGACCACAGCATCATTGGCATTTGGATGGGATAATTCCTTGTTGGGGCAGGGATGGTGCTGCGGGGAGCTGTCTGAGCACTGGAGGCTGTTTAGCAGTATTGCTCGCCTCTACCTAGAGATGCCAGTAGCTCAAGACAATAGTCTTGACAATCAAAATGTCTCTAGACATTGACGAATATCCGTGGTTTGGGTGCATGGGTGGGGCCTGGCATCACCCTCCCTCCCACTGAGAATCACTGCTACATACAAAGTATCTCAAAGAAGTTTCTGAGTTGTGACATAACAGAAGGACTACACGTAGAAAGGGAGCATACCAATCTTTTCTTCGTACTTCCATTTTCTTGTCTACTTACTGTGCCAATATGATCCTGTAAACAGAATGTGCTACACATATTAATCCAAACCGTATCCTAATCCCTACAACACACAATTTCACCACAATGAACCGTGGGTTTCACAAAATAGTTATATAATGGAAACCAGATAAATGTGCTTGTTACCACAGTAACAGAGACAGCACAGTTTGGTAAATGAAATGAACACTGTTTTGTAAGCAAAGCCTTCACCTAATCCATTTCAAAAACCTGAACAGGAACCCTGAATGTCCTGAGGAAACGTCCTTTGATCTCTCAGCTACTTGGCTGCTTTTGTCTCACTTTGCAGATGGGTAACGGAATTAGAAGCCAAGTATGCACCTACGGAAGAGGCTATATGACCTTCACAGGGGTCAGCCATGAAGTATAAGAAGAAAGCAAGCTAGCTGCCTATCCCCACCTCTCTTCTCCCTTTGCAGCTAAGGGCTTTCTGCCTTCAGTCCCAAGAGTCAACTGAGCCTTTTCTTATCAATTGGCCTGGAAGCTCTGGGTGGGGACAGCACAATAGTTACTTAAGATAAAGAGGGGAGTCTCCTGTCCTGTCCCAGTACCATCACCACCACCCCACCATCATCACCACCATTATCACCATCAAAACCACCACCCCACCATTAACATCACTTCCACCATCAATACCACCACCATGACAATCACCACCACCACCATTTCCATCATCAATCAATACCACCACCATCACCACCATGACAATCACCACCACCACCACTGCCACCATCAATACCACCACCGTCATCACCACCACCATCACGATCACCACCACCACCATTTCCATCATCAGTACCACCCCCATCATCACCACCACCATCACAATCACCACTACCATTAGCTGGAAGGTACAATTCCTGTGGCAAGGAATCCTGCAACCCTGCACTGTGCTCCAGCACAAGCTAAGCCCTTCTTGGACATAAGCCCACTAAACTTTCCCAGCACACACTTCTTACCCACACTAGACTTTTCCATTTCCAGAACGTCAACATTTCCAAAACTTTCCCAAGTTGTTCTCTGGCCAGCAACTTCTGCTCTACACAAATGCTTAATCTACCACTTTATGAAGCCAAGATGGAAACACATTGGACACGCAGAAAATACAAATTGCAGAAATTCTCTCCATGTTACAAAACAAGTTTTCCAGTGGATGAGCATTCATTTATTTAACTCTTACACAGCGCTTCTAGGTGCCAGGTGCTGTTCTTAATATTTTACAGTTATTAACCATCTTGCCCCTATAACAACACAATGAAACAATTACTATCATTATTATCCTCTTTTTAAACTAACAGACTTTATATTAATTTTACATATATTAATTATGGATAATTAATGTATTAATTTATATTTTTAAAGCTGCTTTCATTTCATCGTAAAATTGAGGGAAAGGTAGAGATTTCCCACGTGCCCCTTGACCTCACACACGCAGAGGCTCCCCACAATCGACATCCTCCACCCGAGTGAACCTACACTGACCAACCGTTATCGCCAGAAGCTACGGTCCTCTTTTTACAGATGAGGAAACTGAGGCACGGGGACATTAAGAAACTTGCCCATGGTCATAGTAAACGGCAGAGTTGAGATTCGAACCCAGGAAGCAGTCTCTCCAGGGTCTCTAAAGCACTCCACTCTGCAGCCACTCTAAACTGAAAACAGCTCCAAAGCTAATTTTATGTTATACCTTTTGTAATATGTAATACTTTTTGTAAATTTGTAAGTTACACTTTTAAAATAAATGTCACAGACTCATACCGAGCTCCAGGAACCTTCCGTCTGCTGATTTGCAGCCTTTTTTCCTAACAACAGAACCCTATGTTCAAAAGCCTTGACCCCTCCGCCCAGAGCACTTTGAGGAAAATCTGGGGCCATTTTAAACACAGTTTAGAAACCACCGATTTTACTTCGAACTTTTCTTTTTGCAGACATGGACACTGAGGCCCCAAGAGGGAAAGTCGTTTGCCAGAGAACCACCGAGCTAGCTGATAACAGAGCTGAAACAAGAGCACAGGAGTTCTGGTACCAACCAGCCACTCTTCGATTATTCCTTGGCACCCTGGCTAATCGACAAAAACATAAAAGTGCAGTTTATTATCTGAAAGTTTAGAGACGTGGCTAAAGACACACGAAAACAATTCTGCAGGAAAGCCAAAAGATAACCACTCACTCAAACATGCCTCTCTCTCTAAACCTTCAGGGTCAAATATCCTAGTGTGAAATCTGGGATCCGGAACCGTATCTCTCAGCTACGGAGTCCAAAGCCCTTTTCAGGCAAGTCTGGGCAACCAAGTCACCGGCACAGTTGGCCAGGGAGAAACTAGAACAAAATCTCTGGGGATCTGAGTTGACGGCTGAGCAAGAACTAAAAGCCGGGTCTTCTGTCTGCCTGTCCATCGGTGTCCAGTGCACCCACAGCCCCAGGCTCTCCCTCCCAGCCGACACCTGGGAAGGGTCATTTACCTGCGTGTGGAGGAGACACAGCGGCTCCTAGGTGGCTGCTCCGTAATTGATCTACAGGTTAACCTTGAGACCTTCATATCTTAAACCTTTCCATGACTAAGTTCCTCCCTGCGGATAAGTATTGCTCCCTCCCTGAGGAGTTGTTGACAAATGACTGAACACACCTGGCCATGGAGTGAAAGTGCCTCAGACAGAGGCACGAGATGGGGCGTCTGTGCTGTTACCAGGACGGTTCCCGTCCCTCATTCAAAGTCTCCAGGCAGAGAAAAAGATTTCTGGAAAAACTGTGGTTTTAACAAATGAGTAAGACCCCCTACTGCTCTGTGGTCTCATACTGAGATTAAGTGTGATCCTATATCCTTGGCTTAGGGTTTTTTCCCCTATATCCAGGCATGATGCAAGCTTAATAAAAAATGTTATGTATCTTCCTGTAAAAATAATAATTAGATAGGAAAAAAAAATCTTCTACCTTTTATTTTATCATGAGAATTTTTCTTTCCTAGAAACTGTTAATTAAAAGTTAGTGCTACTGTTTGCAGATGACATGATACTAAACATAGAGAATCCTAAGGAGGCTACCAGAAAACTACCAGAGCTAATCAATGAATTTGGTAAAGTAGCAGGATACAAAATTAATGCACAGAAATCTCTGGCATTCTTATACACTAATGATGAAAAATCTGAGAGTGAAATTAAGAAAACACTCCCATTTACCAATGCAGCAAAAAGAATAAAATATCTAGGAATAAACCTACCTAAGGAGACAAAAGACTTGTAGGCAGAAAACTATAAGACGCTGATGAAAGAAATTAAAGATGATATAAATAGGTGGAGAAATATACCATGTTCTTGGATTGGAAGAATCAACATTGTGAAAATGACTCTACTACCCAAAGCAATCTACAGATTCAATGCAATCCCTATCAAATTACCACTGGCATTTTTTACAGAACTAGAACAAAAA